>NC_143012.1:264605412-264905412 GCF_055824585.1 Amblyomma mixtum
CGCTACCGAAAAATTATTTCCTTCATGGAGCAGCGTATTGTAACACGAAGAGTGAATACTGCGCAGAAGTATATCTTATAACCTTTCCTGATGAAAACGGCTGGTACCGAAAAATTGTTTCCTTCATGGAGCAGCGTATTGTAACACGAAGAGTGAATACTGCGCAGAAGTATATCTTATAACCTTTCCTGATGAAAACGGCTGGTACCGAAAAATTGTTTCCTTCATGGAGCAGCGTATTGTAACACGAAGAGTGAATACTGCGCAGAAGTATATCTTATAACCTTTCCTGATGAAAACGGCTGGTACCGGAGAAACTTAGATTGACCGCAACAAAGATAATAAACGGAAAGTAATAGCCTGCTTAGGAGACGGTTCTGCAATTTTTTTCGGCAGGAAGGAATACGAAGTAATAAACAAAGGCAGAAGAAAACTTTCTGCCGTTTATTAAACGGCTGTGGATTCTTTTTCAATGGGAGGGACCTTTAAACTAGGTGGTTTCGGGAGCTACTGTGTAGTGCTTACCATCATTTGGTTAATGAAGGTGATGTGTCCGGCGTGTCTGTTGCCACGCTCTCGCGGAACCTATATTGACCACAACACATGTTACGAGAGCTTGGTGCTTGTTTAATAAACTATTTTGCGGGACGGTGTGCTTGCGCGGCGTTAATAATTTGCTTCGCTGCGATTTTCTCCCCGTACTCCAGATTTGGTCATCGTAATATATGCGCAACTGGTTTTGCCACACATTCAGTGACCATAGCTCTTGCCACCATCCGTGTCTCGTCAGATGACCACACCAGTGCAACCGACTGCAGGGCCCTACGCGATAGGAGCCACCGGAAAGATTCTAGGTGCTTGCATGTTTTGCGTCATCACATCACTTTATTGCCTTAAAGAATGATAGTTTGGGAGTATTAGCTAGAGAGTGGCTGTAGACGTAAACTTACGTTTGTACAAAAATATTATCAGTTAAATATATGCTTCGTTTCATACATTACATACATAGCAGACAACGCTGCGGAGGTTTCAGAAGTAGTGCGTCCGGGAAACCATATTACTCCACCACGTATCATTCGTTTTTTTCGAAACTTCGGTCACTGTTGGGAAGTAAATAAAGAGCGGTATAAAACGATATGGTAGAATTGACAATCACGGTCCAAGCTGTCAGGCGCCCAGTGTGTGGGCTCTCTGGCCATAATTTTCATGGAGTGGGAACTACTTTTTGGACACGTATTGAGTAGGAGCGGTTCGCCCTACCAAGCGCGTATCATACCACCACGTGTACTTTTTCTTTTCCAAGTGTCGATGAGTCGCATTACGAAAATGTGGCACGAGGTAAGAAGTCAAGGAGGTGCCACTCGTGGCACGTAAGACTTGTTACAACGAAATATGCTTGTGTTCGCTTTGGTTTTATGGCGAACTACTTTTCGTGCGCAGACAGCCTGCGCGAACCGTCGCGCTGTCTTTGGGAGCGTTGCCTGCTATGTATGAAACGGAGTATAGCAGCCATAGAGTTCGGAAATGTGGATGGGCACATGGTTCCTGTGACGTCTTCCAGTCTATAGGTGAGCTAGGAAAGAATGATGCAGATAACGTTACAGTACGAGTAGGTGGTCGGGCAACCTGCTAGGGATGGCCAATGCTGACTTAAATGCGTACCGGAGGCGCGATGTAGGGCACAATACAAATTGAGCTGGAGAAAAAAATAACATATGAAAGCGCAAACACTGCCGATTCGACGACTACGAAAAGGATCATTTGTTAGTCCGGACTTGGCTTTTATAGATGATAAGCTGAGGTGCCATGAATGTCATCGATGAATGAATCGAGCTGCTCGATTCTGTAGTGGCTCTAATAAAGCTTTCAGAAAGATTTTGTTAGGGCTCCAGATATGCGATGCAGGTTATAGTTTTGTTTGAGCAAGGCACTTTTATGAATATCATAAACGAATGAATCTAGAGGCTCCATTCTGCAGCGCCTCTAGTGAAGTGATCAGAAAAATTTTGTTAGGGCTCCAGATATGGGATGCGGTTTCTAGTTTCATTGAAACCAGGAGACTTGTATGAATATTTTCAATGAATTAATCTAGCGGCTAAGTTATGTAGTGCCTTTAGTGAAGTTATCACAGGGCTGCAGGTATGAGGTGCAGTTTCCAGTGTTCTTTTTTTTTGAGCCAGGGACTTCTCTGCGAGATTTGTGAAGTCTGGTGGAGTGTGGCGCAAAGTAGGTTTGAAGAAACCAAAGGTTCTGTTAGTTAATAATAGGCTCTTATTGTCCTGCGTATTCCAGGTTAGACTTGACACAGGGTTACAGATTGGTATTTACAAGTTTCTATAAATATATCAGGCTGAATGCTTCCGCACATGGGTCGGGCGCTGCTTTTGCCAAAGAGTAAAAATTCTCCAATTTCGTGGCCATATGCTTCAGTTTGTCAAGATTCTCCCAAAATATGTTTGCAAGCATGCAAACTACGCTTTTCAATTTACATCACAAACTTCCCACAAAGAATATAAACGTCATCTAATAAAAATCAAGTAGATTCTATTTTACCACGCATGTTTGGAGCTTCTGCCGCCAAAGAGTTTTCAGTGTTCCTATTTGTGCTGAGGCTTTATTGGTAAATGTTTTTCATAATCGCATTGTTTTATTCCGCTTTTTCAAGGTTCCTCTGACATCATTCGAGCACTGCAATGCTCACCGCCTAACGAGGCTGAAAAACGCAAACAGAAACTTTTCTCTGGTTCCCTCGAGGTGCCATCATCAATTCTGGCGCACACGCCGCATACCATGGCAATTGAGGGAAATCAATGTGTGACCGCTGGGAAAATTCAACGGACGCTGGAAAGCATTAGCTTTCAAAAGGGGTTAAGCCTTTCCTTAGTGAGGCTCCGAACTATGCATGACTGCTTCTGCTTCTGTGTGAATTAAGCTTGAGTATTTTTCTGAACTTCAAACTTCACAACCCAGAAGAATAGAACAAAAAATATATACATGTAAACGTCTTTTTCTTTGTTTTTAGTCAAATATTTTGGAGCAAATTTTTATTCACAAAAAATACTTTATGGCTTCGTAGAAAAGTCTCCTTCACGCGCTTGCCCTATGCTGCACAACCACAAGAATGCCACAATCAAGAACAGAAAAAAAAATTTTGTGATGTGACTTCAATATATTCATATGGCCTTCTTGTTGCACTGTGGTAGCCACTCATGAAGAAGTCCCCAGTCAACTTTGGGATATAAAGTTTCGTGCAGGCAACACTCTATCCGAGGCTCTCTTATACGGTATTAGTTCTTTTCAGGGTCGCAGAAGTTTCAACCTAGCAAATGATAGAATATGAATTGAATTTTGAAGAATTTAGTTATTCAGTCAAGCGATACAAAGAAAGCAATACAGAGCATGGGAGCGTCCATACTAAGTTTCTGTTCTCTTTATGTTCTCCCTTTAGAAGCCGCGTCTCATTTCAATTTGCTTAAAATGCATGTTTATTATCTGTTTATTGTAAACCATTTCTTTCCTGTGTGTCGCTTATTGGTACGTAAATATTCGCATTTATTCTTCAGCTGTTGGATATTGTTATGTTAACGAAGGTCTCTCAAAATATTTGTAAACTGCTCCGCTCAATGAATGATATCTTCGAATTGTATCAGGTAGCGGGGTCACATCCACGTGAAAGGCCCCAGGTCAGATACCTCTTTGATCAAAACCTCCTATATTGCCAGTGCATGAAAACTGGACACCGATTTGAAAAAGCCCAATCAAGCACAACAAGAGGCGCACATAAGGAAGCAGAAGCTGCATACATCAGCGCAATATTTTTGCTTCCTTTCTGTAAAAAATATTAAAAGTATCCGCTTTCCCAAGAGTTAGTAGAAATTGAAACTTGAGCCCAACGCTTGGAGTGCTCTAGGCAGTCACTAGCACTGGAGTCGAAAGAATGCATACGGGTTAGAGTCCCAAGGTATATTTTGTGTGAAAGGTTCTGGGCCCACTCATAAATCCCTTACATGGCGCTACATGGTTTGTCTGTCAACTTCTATCGGTATAAGGAGTTGCAATGTGTGGGCGTGAATAATTTTTTAATAGTGTACTTATGGCTAGACAGTAGCACACGCTATGGATGTCCTGTTCATCCGACTGCGTGTTTCAGCTTTCAAGCCAAAATAAACACCCCAAATCTAGCAAATAGTTCGCATCGCCCATGATCTAGCGCCAACAATCCGGTATAAGAAGTGGCAACGGGCAATATGGTATAAAGAGAATCAACTCCTAAACACGCTCCAGCTTGTGTTCTCAGTGCGTTATATCTTGTACGTGGGCATCCCAGTCCACGGTTGAATGAACCAAAAGCAGCAAGGGCACCAAGGACATTCGTTTACTGTTACTTGCTTTAAGTCATCTGCATGCGTTTCGCATCTGGGTTTTGAATATTCCATTGTGATTATTTGGAGCAACTATTCTAGTGTGTACACTAGGAGTGAGTCAACGCGAATTGCGTTTCTCTCGTAACTGTCCCTGCCGGTGGTTAACGGACGCTTTTTTACAATAGCTGCAAAGCATTTTTCATCGCGAACCTAAAATGAGACCATACGTGCACCGGCGCCTGTACAACTTCTTTAACACAAGCTCAGAGAAACGATGCGGCAAAGTTTTTCGCGGCAACTAATGCATGTAGCTCAACGGCAACACATTTTTTCCGCTCGCGGTACTCCGCGCTCCTCGGGAGCCATTCATTTCCCATCTGTCGGCTCCGTCAGGGCGGCACCGCGAGACCTTCATAACTGCCTCGCGTGCAGGTATACGCAGCAAATTGCATCGTCCTCCTCCACAAGGAGTATAAACGACGCGGCGAGTACCGAAACAGCCTTCCTCGTTCTTGTTTGCTTGCCTGAAGGGGCGAAACCGTCTTGCGGCGCAGTTAATTAGGCTTTGCTCAGCAAACCCTCTCTTCGCCGAAACATCCTGCGCTGGTGTTTGCACTGCGCTTCCCTTCGCGTGGCTGCCCGTACTTACGCGCAATACGTTGGCAATATACCCCACGGCGTGTCAGGCGTACCTCTGCCAAGCAGCATGTCAGGCGTTTCTTTTGGCTTAGCTTACGCAAAGAGTAGAAACTGAGTTTCCTAAGGACGTTTATTTTTCTTATAACATTCTCACCTTGCGGACACTGCCTGAGTCACCGCTAAGCACAGGCCAGAAAAAGCGTGCCGAAAACGAATAATGACACCGAGCCGTTATCCATTCAAAGAGTTTGGTAAATGAGAAAGTTTCCCTGCAGATATAAATACGTAATTTATTCAACGCGTCTTTCAAGTAAGGAAGAAATTTTATTGTTGCTTTCTACTTCAATTCTTCATAGAACATTCATTGGCACAGCTAGAGACGAATGGTGCTGCGTACTCCGCACGGCTCGCAAGATAAAGGCAGGCAGCATTATTATTAAAAGGAGAACCAAGTGGGTATCCCAGCAAACATTTTTACTTAGGCTTACCTCACCACATTACTGCGTCGACTGTGTGGAGGGAAGTGGAACCTGGGAATGACTAAATGGTTTTGTTGGAGGTGAAGTGAGAGAGTAGGATGCAACGCAGACAGCTGAGATATGAACTTTCTAGTGGCAGCCGGCAAGTGCTCGACAGGGAGAATATGACCTGGAACGAGCACTATTGACCGCCTGAAGATGAAAAGCGTGCTAAAACAAATGAAGCAAACCAGACACTTCACCGCATTTCAAAATGACGAAAGCCAAAAGATGACCCTGCCTCAGCCAAAGCACCCGACAGAAATTGAAAATGGAAATTTTAAGACCTCGGCGTTCTGTTTCCTAGCATTGAAAAACACTATGCTAGTCGCACACGTTACATATTTATGGGCACGGAGTTGGCGAACAGAATAACGGAGCGTCGGCACACATGCTGCTGGCGTGCATTTGCGAATGAGCTTCTATCAAACGCATGCACCATACGACAGCCTGTGAAGCGAGAGGTGGACTGTAGGTCACGGGGCTTATTCCAACAAGCATTTTTGTTAAATCTTTTTTTTGGCTCTCGAATATTGCTTTACGCCAGAGCAGTGGTTAGAAATAAAATAAAGGTTTCAACACAAAGAAAATATAGTGGGATAGACATAACTATGAGAGGTGCTTTATTCCTGTATTGGACGGAAAATACAGAAATGAGGAATAGACAGTGTCGAAAGCATCCAGCGAAGGTCAACGGTGTTGTAGTGACACAGCACGAGTTTTTGTGCCGCCAAGTACTGCTGGGATCATAAAACAAGCAAGGAAGCAAATTTCGGCACAGATGTGAAAAGCTTCCTTGTCAAGGATTCGACCGAAGGAAAACTGCAGGGAGGAGTAGTGTGCTGGAAAAAAAATTTGCATCTCTCGAGAAAAACTACTAAGTCGAAAAAAACTAATAGGAATGCAGAGGCCAGCGGCTTCAGCGAAGTCTGCACCTAGTTTCATTCATTGCTGAATTGAAATGTCATTATCCTCTTTGAGTAGGGGAGACCCCTGAAATTTGAAACCCTGTCGTTGAGATATCCTGCGGGATATTTTATTTGTAGTAAGTGAATGTTTTTCTTTTTGGAAAAGTCAGCATCGTTCTTTTTTTTTCACATTTAGAGATTCTTTATCAGCCTTGAAAATGGAAATTTGCATTTTTTTTACACAATCGGAACTAGTTTTCTGGGCTTTTCTTAAAATTCTCTTTTCATTTCTGCGTATATATCGGTGCATACTTCCTGTGCCTTTAGGCGGAGGTCCATGGTGCTCTTCTGTAAGTTCATGACGCATTCCTTTTCATTATCCGAGGAATTGTGAGAATTGTAAAAATGAAATGCATTTTGAAAGAATTACGAGGTCCATTTAGTATCTATGGCACATTCCTAAAAGATGCACTGTGTAAGTGATTTTAAACTGTACGAGGCAGCTTGCATTGGAGAGGCATTATGTTATTGATGGCAGTTACCGCTTTTTTTTCCATTTTCATCGTTTGAGCCGAGGAGTGCTGAAGTGTGTCGCTGCCCCTGCCACGGAATTTCCGCACCTCCCGACGTCGCAGTCGTCCTCCTGCCATCGACGCGCCCGGTCACTCGTGCTCCTTGCTCAAAGGACTTGGAGTTCAAGAAACCCTGAGCGCGCCGCCCCGCCCGCCACCCTCGCGGTCCATGCACTCAGGCGGCCTCACCAGCCGTCGGCCGCTTCAGCGGTCACGTCCCTACCTTCATGTTGGCTTCTTCAGGCTGTAGTCGTTAGCTGCAGCGGTGGTGGCCTATGTTCCTGCAGTTCCTCACTCTATGCCAGCTCGGCGCTCCCAGAGGGGCGCTGCGTAAGGGCCACACGAGACCAGGCCTTCAGGCCAGGCCCATTTCAGTAAAGATTTCTGAATTGCTGAAAGTATATAGAAGTGGCTTCTCACCTTCTTTCTCTCTGTGGGGTCTTGTGGAGTGGCATGAACTCACATTTAATGTCTGGGTAATGTGTGGCGTTACCGGTTCCAACAGGAAAAACACACTTACGCCACTAAGTTACAGCCATTGGTGAAATCTTGATGTAAAGGTAAAAATCTAGAATATTATAGCCAACAACTGAAATTCCTGACCCAATGACGTAACCATGAAGAGAATCGTTCTCTCTCATTTTTTTTCTCACGAAACAACCTATTACACTGACGGTTATACCATATAGCGTTCCTTAAACAGGTTCTCGTAGCAAAAAGAGCAATGCTCAGTGACTGCCATTCACGCCTTGAGCCGTTATACAGAATGCACTCCGAGGGATCTCGTGGATGGAATCCGTACATTATGAGCTTTCATAGCAGCCAGGAGACAAGGGCGACATAACGTCTGGAGGAGCGGCGATGGCAGGAAGAAGAAAGGACATCGGGGGAGAAAACGGAGGTGGACCGTTGCCGACAGATTGAAAAAAGAGTCAGAGTAGTGATGCCTCTCACCGCTCACTATTGGAGCCGCGAAGGCCATTCGGTGCGTCAACTAGTCGGTTCTCCGTCTCTCTCTGCCACGGAACGCCTCCAGCTCACATGCGAAGTGCTCGGAGGGAGGAAACTCAGCCCCGATTCCCTCTTCGGGTGGCCGGAAGAAGAGATTAAGAAGCAAAAAAAAAACCGTGCTTGCGAATGCAGCTGCATCTGCCGTTTTATTAGTCCTGTCAACAGAAAAATGAAAATATGAAATACAGAGGGAGCCCAAGCCTTTATAGATTCGCAGGGCTTAGCTTAAATATGAAATAAAAAAAGAAAAAAACCCTCGCCATGCTCATGCTCGCGTTGCTCGCGGACAACAATCTGAGTTCCCTCCCTCCGAGCACTTCGCATGTGAGCTGGAGCCGTTCCATGGCAGAGAGAAACGGAGAACCGACTAGACTGGTTGACGTGCCGAATGGCCTTTGCGGCTCCAATAGTGAGCGGCGAGAGGCATCACTACTCTGACTCTTTTTTCAATCTGTCGGCAACGTTGCGCCGACGAGCGAGAACCTGACCGACAGCTGGCGACAAATACGTAGCAGCATCGAGAGCTGCGCCGGCGACACCGCGTAGAGGGAGATCTTTCAACTTCAGGAACTGCTGTCTCGGACGAGGTTCGTGCTAGAGTAGCGCGGTAAGCGACAGAGTAAAGCAGCAGGCTGTGCTGTCGCCTACTAGTCACCGGATCACGCCGTGTGTTGAACTGGGCCGCCATCAAGTTTAGCAAAGCTTTATTGCGAAAGCAATACTACTCGCACATTCAAGCCTTCGCGTGACCCGGCCGCAGTTACGTTTCACCTTTACCGGAGTGAATATGAGCGACCAGCTCGCTCCTTCAGATAGCTTGGCTGCAGTTACGGTGTGTGTTTGCCGCGCTGCGCACCTGTGGCGCTACTGCCGCTGTGACATCATACCGGCTGTAGATTGTTGTCTTTCTCTCAGTCGCAACAACGCCAAAAACAAAATATAAAAAAATACCGATGACGCTTTGAGTTGTCGCGCAGCGGCGGCCGGTAGCCACGCGTCACCTTTAGACGTGGCGCACTGCGTTCCTTCAGTTGAAAACGCTGCGCTTTTGCTTTCGCAACCTACCAGGCTTAACCAAACCTAAGCCCCCGCCAGTTTTTTTATAGCGCCGCTCTTAGGCGTTCGTTTCTGCGTTTCACGGAGTCGCCGTTGTCCGTTGTAACCAGCAGCGGAAACCCTTTAAGCTTCGAAAGCAATGGAGCGGGAGCTTGGAAAGGAGAAAGTAAATGCGGAACCTCCTCACCTCCTTAGCAACCGGCGCGTCAGTGGGGGGCGCAGCTGTGCATAACAGACGTGACGTCACACAGTAGCGGTAGAACGAGCGCGCGTGCGCCGGCGGTGGTAGCTACACCACCGCTCCTTCGCCAGACGTCTCGTTGCAGTCAAATGAGACGCATAGCTCCGAAGCGGCCCAGTGATTCCGCTCCAAGCGGTTCGGGGAAGCGGCAGTGAGTTGACCACACGGCTTTCGCCAAGCACATTTTAGAATTTCCAAAGTGCCGTCCGCATTTTTCGAGGAAATGAAATGCGCAGTATCTGTCTCCCACAGCTGCGAAACCAATAGAGCTAAGCTTGGGAAGCAGAGGGTGAAACATGGAAATTGGTTTTAGAGGAAAACAAATGCGCAGTTTCTGTCTCACACATCTCGGTGGACACCTGAACCAGAGGTAAGCCGCATAACTGCCCTCTTGGAACAGTGGATACCTCAATCGTGTTTTAAGCTACGTGTCAGTAGTCACAGATGTTCGCTACATGCTTCGTCATTGGCAATGTTGTGCCAGAAACGCTGCCACCTACCAGGGTGGCAGGTTGGAATGTAGATATAAAGACAAGCGGGAATTTCTCACCACTTATGCGTGTGAACAACCCGTTCCTCTCGCTCGTAACGGCTCCCACAGCTGTGAAAACCTCGAGAAATACTTGCGCAGACCTCGTCTTTGAGACACAGGCAATGGTGCAGCAAAAGTCGAGCATATATCCATCTACTTCTCCAACTGCAAAGCTTCCTTCATAATAATCAGGAACTGTTAATGGAGTGTTACTTGAAGAAGCAAAATGTGCGAAAAATGACAAATTGTCTGTAATTGTACATACATGTCTTGCTCGAATTCTTTGCCTCAACCTATCGAAAAGCTGGAGCAGCTGATGAGCTGCACTCAAATTTCGCATTAGGAAGTAACGTAATTGTCGGCAATTTCTTTTTAAGCCTTGCAGCGGCCTACGTGCATCAGCAAACTCCTCCACTTCGTGTTTCTTTTAACGCATAGCCTTACCCAATATGATGAAGCCCAGCATGGTTTCTTGTTAATATGTGTAGCGACGATCGTGTAGCACTCATCGCAGTACTAACCGTCGTAGAGGGTCTCTTATGTTCCTCTTATGTTCAAGGTATTTATAATGCTGAAAAGACACATACCAAGGCATGCTGAGTTGTTCTGAAGCAGACTCCTCTGGGTGGTGAAAATATTTTAATGAAATATTTTAGGAGGTTGTAGCGGCGGTTGGAGCTCTCAGTCCGCAACCCCATTGGCGTAGGCTGCTATCCGAGCTCTTTCGACGAGTTGCTTTTGACTGTTTTCATCCGAGCTGGCCAGAGCTGCCTCCCACCCCTCCTGCGTTGGCTGGTTATTAACAGTGCTTTAAACTTTTCACAAAACGTGTACAAGTAGACTGGCTTAGTACATAAGCATATGGGTGCACTTAACTTTACAAAACGTCCGCCAATTTGTAGACGTTATGGCTTTGGTACATTATAAAAGATGGGAAAGAGAATCTGATGTAATGTTTACGCCACATCAAGATTAATTAGCGCTACGAACAGTCTCCTTTACTGTTTCCTCAAGTGCTTTTGGAGCAAGTTGATTCGGACTAAAGTAAAGGAATAAAATGCTTCGGCCATATACCCAGCCACACTAAGAGTGACATTTATTTATTTTAAAACTATTTTCTGACATTCAAGCTTTTCACAAGGAAATAATATCTACAGACGAGAATTACTACGCCGATGCATTTATTAGCGTCGGCTACATTACAAAATAATTCGCTGGTCGCGTCATACACCTGAAACTTTAGCAATAAGGCAAAAGCGCTACATTAGTTAACTAAAACGCCGTGGATAATATCCTTGGAATATACTGCCCTTGCGTGCATGAGGTAAAAATGAATGCCAAAAATTATGATAAACACTTTTTCTGTCATGAGGCTCGTTTTTAGATCAAGTATACATTTAAGTTTTTATGAACTACGCGCTGCACTCGCACCGGTTTTTTGAACCCTGCACAAGGCGCGCTTTAAGAGGCCTAATTGCATTAATTTACTAAGGGCATGGCCGAGAGGCCTGTCCGTCTTTGAACCTCGTATGAAAGCCGTGGTATGTCCGTTAATATAAGGGGCAGCTTTTGGCAATGAAACTTTTTGTGCTGCTAGTCTGCCTGTTTTTTGCACAGTAAGTAATCTCATGTATGTCTCAACTGCAACAAACTGTAGCAAAAAACAACGTTCACTTGAAATAAAGTAGTTTCAATGGCGTCACATTCGCTTGCATACCGCATTCTGAAATGCAAAGGCGATTGTTGCCCTGATACTCAAGTCGCCTTTAGTGAAATTTGCTGTAAATTTTCATCCTCAATTATGCGTCTACTTGTCAGGTGACTAATTTTAAATGGACCCTTACCGCAAGTATACAGAGGATTTTTTTTCAGTGACTGCCATTTTTGTAGCGTGTATCGGAAACGCATGGACAACCGTCACACCTCGCCAAAACGCGTCGGCAAAAGTATATTGAGTTCTGCAGAACTGCTACAGTTAGCTTCGGTAGGTCTTCCGGTACACGGCGGGGCCGTAAGAGGTGTCGCATGTTGCATATGGTGACGTCATAACCAGGTTATGTTTCCCTACAATGCGCAGGTCCTTGTCAGTCATCCATCACATGCGCCCCCATGAGCAGAAACGCTATCGTACGTACCTCCTGAACAGAGAACCGCGGAAAGTGCCCGGAAACGACATGGGGGCGTGCGATGCCGAACGCCGAGCCACTGCTATCACTGAATTCTTTAATGGAAAGTAACCTTCCTTTGCACCGCTGGTTTTGTGCAAGCGGAGCTCGCAGCCTTGTCTATGCTAAGCCTGATACTGAAATTAACTTATATTACAATGAACGTTCTTAAATACAATATTATGAAACAGAACTCGTGCTGATTTTCAGAGAAAGAAAACAAATGGTTGTTTATTCATTCATATTTCGTTTTCTTTATTACAAATTTTGTAGTTTTTGTACCAAAAACCAGTCTACAGAGCACGTTTTTATCATTTCTACAAGTTACTTGATGATTTTCTTACGAGCTAGTAATAATTAAAGAAGGTGAAAATGAAAAAAGATCCGTTTATCAGTATTGGACAAATTTGATCACACCACCGGCCCTTCTGTGGCTTGGACAATTACTATTTGGGTGTCACTTCGAACTTTTGAAAAGACTACAACGCAGTTTTCTAAATGATTCTTTGCAAAATGGCTACCAGAATGCTTATCCGCGCGCTGTCATTAGATTTCTAGTTTCTGCACTAAAAAGTGTGTAAATTTCCCTGTGCTTGCCTTCCTGTCATATTGGTGCCAAGGGCATCTATGATTTTTTTTTTTATTTAAGGCGCCCTAAGTGAAGCTGCCTTTCAGTGAAGCTGTAGAGTCTCCTTGCGAAGAGACAATGTGGGCGGTCCTCACTCCCAAGAACGCGACCACGAACACGAAACGAAGGACAATGCCTGAGGAGTTACGATGGCGCCGTCGGCTGAATATTTAAACAGGCAACTCATTAGCGCGCTTCTGTGAAACAAAAGATGGCAGAGACACCCCAATTTAGCGTCGCACGCTAAGGAGGTCGGAATCATGAAAAGCCTGAAACTCCAGAAACATAAAGGATCTAAGCTACCCTTCGCGAGCAGGGCTTTTACGTGGTGAGCATAAATGATGCCTTCCAAGCACGCACCCCACCAGCAGCAAACGTTTGTCGTCACCAGCCTAGCCTGTTGTGGTGGGTGTACTGCAGTACAATACCTGTTAGAAGTTCGAAGTTCGAAGAAGTTTAAAAAAAAAGGGAAAAAAGAGTCCATCTTGAGACTTGTGGATACATTACGAGCGCATGACAAGTTACGCTCAGGGCAGAAAGTGATGAAACAGAAGTATAGTTTATTTACTTAGGAGACCGCTGCCATATAGCACTATACGGAGACAGCCATTGGGGACTGAAAGGGTGTTTAGCAAAAATTGCGCAAAATGCAATTTAAAGAAATTAGCTACATGGACCACGTTCAGCATTTAATTAATGTCTCCAGTTTATTCCGCTAGTTATCCTGCGGATATCTGGAGGCTGTTGTCCTTTCAACAGAGGAAGATACACCGATCGGAGCACCAGATCAGCGATTGCCGGGCGCGCTTCTGAGCGAAACCTAACATCCACCCCGGTGTGCCAGATAGCGATGAGAACCTACTATAGTCCAGCCAGGATAATACTAACAATACTTTCAAAATTAAACTCTGCCATTTTGTAAGGAGAAGGTGAGAGCTGCGTCTTAAAGTGCGTCCAATGAAAATTAATTTCACACAAATCACCTAAGAAGGGGATCGTCGCCCTTATTCGGCTCACCTCCGAGAACATGTGGCAATTTTAAAAGTGAAAACGTCTCTGTCTAACTGCACGCTTTCATTTCAAGTAAATCAGTCGACAGAAATGTGGTCACTCTGAACATCCTGTGGAACATCACTGACCTTGGCGGGAGGAAGGCACGAAACGAAGATGGGTGCAAACAACCCCGTCTTGTGTGTACTGGTGAAACCAGCTAATAAACATCACGCTCTTATTCATGCTTCCATGAATTGCTAATGCAAGGTGCGTGAAAATTGTTTCCATATGTGGCACTCTGTTGCACAGGTCAAATTAGTTCGCTTTCGGCATGCCATGAGAAAATCCATTCCGAATCCGCTGCGGTGCTAATAAATGCTAGAAGCTGGATCAGGCCAGTGTTGTTTGCGTCATTGCAACATGGCGCTCACAGAATGCTGAATTGTATGATGGCAATGTTTATGTTTGTTTGTTTATTGGGGTTTAACGTCCCAAAGCGACTGAGGCTATGAGAGACGCCGTAGTGAAGGGCTCCGGTAATAAAATGGCAGTTTGGGCGAGTTGGTTAAGCATCTTGTAATAAAAACAGCGCAAGGACACAGGACGAGAACGGAGAGTAGACACACACGGCGCTGAACTTGCAACTAAGTTTATTGGAAAAACAGGCTGCTTTTCAAGGCAGGGCGTCAAGAAAGCGCGCGCATGCGCTTTGTCAAAAATACACTTATCGGGTAATACACTTATTACCCGATAAGTGTATTTTTGACAAAGCGCATGCGCGCGCTTTCTTGACGCCCTGCCTTGAAAAGCAGCGTGTTTTTCCAATAAACTTAGTTGCAAGTTCAGCGCCGTGTGTGTCTACTCTCCGTTCTCGTCCTGTGTCCTTGCGCTGTTTTTATTACAAGAGGCTCCGGTAATTTCGACCACCTGGGGTTCTTTAACGTGCACTGACATCGCACAGCAAACGGGCCTCTAGATTCTCGCCTTCAAGAAATTCAGCCGCCGCGGCCGGGATCGAACCCGCGTCTTTCGGGTCAGCAGCCGAGCGCCGTAACCACTGAGCCACCGCGGCGGGGCGCATGATGGCAATGCCCGTCAAGCGATAGCTTCTAAGTCTTCTAAATGCCATTGACCTTATGATGTCTTGTCTTAAGATATCCCAATCCCAAATAGAAAACTTGCCGTTTTAGTGTAATTAATGGGAAACAATTCATCACAACATGACGCCGCTGTCTACGTCATATGATAGAGCTCCTGCGCTGGCGGCTATCTAAACGTGCTATTGCTTGCATTGTAAACAAGAAACGAGACCACTTCTCAGCCTTCTCCCCACCCTGTCATCCGAGCTTGAGCTATTGCGAAAAACGAACTCCACATGTCATCATCAGCTAAAACATGACCGGCGCCGCTTAGATAAGTCATCGAGTGAAAACTAAGCGCTACCTTGCATCACTGAGCTGACGTCACTGGTAGGTGCCATTCATATTCTGCTTGATAAACTGCACACTCCAAGCTATGAATGTGCATTCTCAGCCCTGAACGTACTCAGTCCAGTGCTACAATGCGTCAAGTAAAGTCCCGTTCTCTCAGCTACATTTAGTTCCGGACGAACAGAGTGCTTAAGTGATTTTCCAGTGCCATGCGTAAAGTCTGCAGTCCCGAATTTCAAATTTCGCCGATAAGTTTCAACAAATCCCGTCGATGCAGTGGTCGTCTGGGAACACAACGTATCGCATACAGTCAACTTATCTGGCTGCAAATTCTGCTTTCAGTTAGATATTGTCAGTGGACAACGAAGAAGACAGTGCTGGGCTCGTGCACGGAGCGCGAAGAGGACGAAGTGTGATCTGTGCGCCGGCTGTGTGATCGCGGCATGACACCACGGGCTATTCGCCTTTCTATCTTTTGTATGGCCGGCATCCTGCGTTGCTATTGGATACACTCCTGCCGCCTTCTTCGGCCTCGACCACAGAGTACGCACGTGACGCCATCGCCCAAGCAACTATGGCCCGCGAAATCGCCCGCGATCGTCTCACCGCCCCCCAGGCCTACCAAAAGTCAGTTTACGACCGCCGACATCGCCCAGTACACTACGCGCCAGGATCACTCGTCCTCGTTTGGTCTCCCTCTCGCCGTGTCGCTCTTTCAGAGAAACTACTACATCAATATAACGGCCCTTATCGCGTGCTCCGTCAGGTGACCGACGTGACTTATGAGGTTGTCCCCCTCAATCCTCCATCGTCATCCACCCCCCCCTGCCAGTGACGTTGTTCACGTGGTTCGCCCCAAGCGGTACCGTTCACCTGCTCCGTCTTCCACGTAGCATCGGGACGATGCTTTCGCCGCCGGGAGTTATGCCAGTGGAAAACGAAGAAAACAGTGCTGGGCTCGTGCACGGAGCGCGAAGAGGACGAGGTGTGATCTGTGCGCCGTTGGCCGGCAGTGGTTCGACTGAGCTGCTATCAGCATCCCTCAGTGACTACTCCTTGTGTGCGCACATTTACGTAACAACATATTGATACGAGGTGGCAAGCCAAGGAACCGAGCGACATGATGACCGATGAAATATGATTTTAATGGCTGCGTGCCTAGCGCGAGCGCTCCGTCCCGCGCCACAGCCCGCTTCTTCCTCATCTGGTTGGTAACATTACCCTGGGCCATCGAGCGATCGTACCGATCGATTACGTGAATTCTGAAGCATGAGCTGACGGTGAGGAAGGTCAGAGAGGTTAGCAGACGATGAAAGGCTTGCCACCATCGTGGATGCGATGGTCTGATGAAGAGTTGCCCCCGGAGCCCGGAGCTTCAGGGTCAGCGGTCGGTCGCCAAGAGCCGAATGCAGCTGAGAAAAGGGACTTTACTTGACGCATTGTAGCTCTGGACTGAGGACGTTCAGGGCTGGGAATGCACCTTCATAGCTTGGAGTGTGCAGTTCATGGACTCGCCGGGCAGCTTGGGCGGTGGTGCCGTCTTGGTTCTTGTCGTCGTCGGGTCATAACGGGTCTGGTCCTGGTCACCGTGTCTTAAGTTCGGGGCTTGGGATGAGGCGTGGTGGGAGAGGGGGGGATGAAGCGGCTGGTCAGTTCTGGTCAAGTAGAGCGGGCGGCAAGCCGGGCGGCGGGGTCCATGTCCGCTAGGCCGACGACCATGGCGAGCTGAAGGCAGCGGTGCTCCTGGGACCAGGATGACGACGTACCCTGCACCTCACACCAAATGATACGTGGTGGCAAGCCAAGGAACAGAGCGACATGATGACCGATGAAATATGATTTTAATGGCTGCGTGCCTAGCGCGAGCGCTCCGTCCCGCGCCACAGCCCGCTTCTTCCTCATCTGGTTGGTAACATTACCCTGGGCCATCGAGCGATCGTACCGATCGATTACGTGAATTCTGAAGCATGAGCTGACGGTGAGGAAGGTCAGAGAGGTTAGCAGACGATGAAAGGCTTGCCACCATCGTGGATGCGATGGTCTGATGAAGAGTTGCCCCCGGAGCCCGGAGCTTCAGGGTCAGCGGTCGGTCGCCAAGAGCCGAATGCAGCTGAGAAAAGGGACTTTACTTGACGCATTGTAGCTCTGGACTGAGGACGTTCAGGGCTGGGAATGCACCTTCATAGCTTGGAGTGTGCAGTTCATGGACTCGCCGGGCAGCTTGGGCGGTGGTGCCGTCTTGGTTCTTGTCGTCGTCGGGTCATAACGGGTCTGGTCCTGGTCACCGTGTCTTAAGTTCGGGGCTTGGGATGAGGCGTGGTGGGAGAGGGGGGGATGAAGCGGCTGGTCAGTTCTGGTCAAGTAGAGCGGGCGGCAAGCCGGGCGGCGGGGTCCATGTCCGCTAGGCCGACGACCATGGCGAGCTGAAGGCAGCGGTGCTCCTGGGACCAGGATGACGACGTACCCTGCACCTCACACCAAATGATACGTGGTGGCAAGCCAAGGAACAGAGCGACATGATGACCGATGAAATATGATTTTAATGGCTGCGTGCCTAGCGCGAGCGCTCCGTCCTGCTTCTTCTTCTTCTTCTTCTTCACCATATAAAAATGGCACATACCCACGCGGGGGGATTGGCCAAGGTACGGTGGTGAATGCCAAGGGGCTCCACAGCCCGCTTCTTCGTTATCTGCTTCGTAACAATATAAACACCACAGGCGTGAGCGACTGCCTACAAACCCAGTTTGAGCTGCTCTTTCTTGAATTTCTTCTCTTTCTCTCATTCACCTTATTCCACTCATGTGCAGGCTACTCAGCCATGCTACCCATATACCTGGTCAACTTCACTGTCATTAATTCCCAATGCCCTTTTCCCAGTCTCTCTCGCTCTCTCTTTATTCTCCACTCCCTCTTTCCTCATCTGAGCAACTGGCGTCAGATCAAGATGAAAACTTTGCGACTCTGTTAAATATTGCCCTTCAGCGGAGGAAGCGCAGTAGTTGTTGCCTTTGGCATGTCGAAATAATCCCGCTTGTGTGAGAACGTCATGACGTCACATGTTCACCTGTGGAATATAAATGTTAAAAATTAAATTAAATTGTGATCACGAGGACATAGCATGACTCAAACAAAATAGAAATGCTACACTGCAAAGAAAACTGTGATGATTACTTCGGAATTGAACTCATGGTTCTTGCTCTGCAAGTCGGACTAACTATCCCTGGTGCTGTTTGGCACATTTTTTCAACTTGGATAAAAGGAGACCTTGTGTGTTTTGTCGTGTTCTATACGTGGTGTGGTAAGCCTGCTGGTGTATGCTAAGTGTGTATTCAAAAACAGGTAGTAATGACGAAAAAAAGGCAGCAAGCAATCGTTAACGCTGTCCCGTCATACCCTTAAGGCGGAGCTTAAGTGTCCTCCTAATCTTTTTATTCTAAAAAAGGATCAATTGAGAGGTGCACAAGGGTTGCAGAACTACTGATCTACTGTCCCTAGAAAGACTGCCGACATAACTATCGTATAGTAACTGGCTGAAGTGCGTTTTTTGTTGTCTGCGTTGTGAAAATAAAACTGCATTTGCGGCGGCTTCGAAGTCCAAATGTGAAGAGTAATAAGAGAACAAAGAGCATATTTTTCTTTGCATTAAAGAGAGTTTAGTTTAAAGATTGAGCTAGGTTTTTCTTATCAGTTCAAATTGTTTTTCCAAATGAGACCAAACCATCATCATCCATCTTCATTGATGCCATCTCCGTTGGAGATCGAGCTCGCGCTAAACCTGTGCATTGAGCTATCCTATTCTGTCCGCAAAGTTTGGACAGAGTAATTAATGTTAAGTTTCGCCATCCTAGTACTTAATGACATGGCCACGTGGGGATAAAATTAAGCCGCTATGTTACCATTGGATCGATTCTAACCATGTAGCTTACTGCAACAAGCTGAAACAGCAGGCCGGCAACTTATCTCGAGGTTATACGTATGAGCAATATACTCGGCACCTGACGCGACCCTTTATGAACATAAATAATGTAAGACTGCCCACTCGGAACTACATGATAAATTATGCAGTTAACTGAACGCAGTATCGTCTCTATGTTCAGATGTTGTGGTATTGAAATAAAGACGTAAACGTGTTTGAAAGTAATACCCGAGACCACAACGGCTCATGTCGCCTAGCAACGGAACACAAGGTGCATATAATCGAAAAATTGTGCATGTATTATTCGCCGGAAAAGAGAAATTATCAGGCAAATAACAAAAGAAGGAACATGGCTACGCAGAGCACTCAATAGGGCATGTGTTTTTAATGAATGCTGTCTACTAACTTTATCCCACTGTAGGCCACATTGATACGTCATTTATAGTCTAAATGAGGCAGTTCTTGTGCTCGTCATGTATTAAATTGTTTTATTTATCTGCGGCTGCAAGTACTCTACCTTCGCATTCAATGCACTAAATGATAATGGAGTTCTGCTGGTTTATCTCAGTGAGCTACAACTTTTTTTCTTTTTGTTCATGAGCATTAATACCAAGCCCTGTCTGGACGTTTTTAAAAGAAATCGCTTTGTTAATGTCTTCAAACATTGGTTACTTTGTTGGTTCACTGTTTGCTGTATATCTGTTTTCGTTGCTCTTTCATGCCAGTGGGAGCAGCAGCTTTTTCCATGTACGCATCTATGCTTCGCTTTCTTTAAAAGTTTGTCCGGCTCATGTGAGCCCCAACAATATACATAAAGTGGCGTTCTATGATACAGTGTAGGAATCTAATATTCACCTCATCTAGAGGGTGCGCTCTCGGGGCCTCTGCTGTCCTGAGGTGGGTACGCTACCCAAGATACAACGAAGAACCAGTTTTGTTCAATGAACTTCAATTTATACATCTATCTGAAAGTAGGTGTCCACTCTTTCCATGGTACATAGAGAAGGCAATCAATAAGGACCTCTATTTTGTCTCTAGTTTGTTCTCATAGAATTATGCTGTTATAAAAAAAATACATTTGCTACAGTAGGTGGTGCCTCCGAAAGTAATATAGGGCGCTCCTAAAAATAATTACGTTTGCTTCCACCACGGACATCAAGAAACTATTCTAAGGAAATCAAGCGGAGATAGGGAAAATAAATGTTACTTTAAATGAGATACCGACGCTTAAAAATAGTCACAAATACATATTTTATTCCGCATACACGAGAGCGCCTGCAGGAAAGTCAGTTCAACGAAGCTATTGAGACAGAAACTACTTTGGTGAAATTAGGAGTCTTAGACACTGAGCGCAGGGTTATTCACGCAATTTATTGTATTTATGTCTGGTCAGCGCAATTAGCGATCAAATGGAACGGTGAGCGGTAAGTTTAAGCACCCCATATCCACAATTACCTGAACCTGAGGGATCAAATTAAAAAAGCTGACGACTGTTATGTAAGCTCCCCTTTAGTAAACAGAAAAATATGGCGCACTTTTGAGCGAAAGTAACGACGGCAAAATGGACACAAGGACTTCATATTTTAAACAAATGTATGTCCAGTTTTCTCCGTGAATTCTTTTCTCAGCCCAAGAGACAAATTTTCCGCTATGTTTTTTACATAAACAAGAACGATCAGTACCATATATTGCAATATGAAAGCTCATACCTGAGCACAAAATTACTGATAAACGTAATTGATTCTTACTTTAGTGTAGTTATGTCTTCTTCGAAATGAAATAAAATACAGTTCTTGCTCCTTGAGCCTTCAGACTCAATCAGCGGACTCAAGAGAAGTTCACAATCAACGCAGACATTTTCTCCTTGGTTTGAATGCGCACTTAAACTGAAATACATGTTAAGGGCTCACGTCTCAGTGGGAAAAATATTTCTAGAAAGCAGAGAACCTCATTCCTGGGATCTTGTACTGACTATATGAGGGTAATTTGTGCATATGTGACTGCGAGAGAGCTTTGCGTGTATTACGCTTCACTTTGTTTTCAACTCTTATCGGGAATAGCCTGCTAAAAAAATTAAGCAACTAACACCTGCAGCTATTGCTGGTGTCTGCTATGGCAGAAAGAAAGAAAAAAATAAAAACTATAAGCTGCAACCATTTCATCAGTTAAAAATTAAGCTCTCAAATGTAAAGAGTTGTTTTTAACTCCTCCTCGTCGCTTTAAAAGCCAACTAGCTCTTTTCCACGCCATAATAATGTACATTTTTAATGACTGGTCTCAGGCTCACTTATCAACTACAATGATTTGTCCAGTCATCGAAAAACAAATTCAACTACAACTTTGTCACTTCCATGAGAGGCACAAATTTTTAACAGCAAAACACTGTTGCTTTTGACCTGGTGATTTTGGTAAATACGTTCTATGTATTTTCTTTCAGTGTCATTTTTGAGCACATTAAACACAACAAAAATATGCCGAGGTTTATTTATACTCGGCTACATCTGAAAGCATGGGCCGAAAATGTGCGCACCTGACTCGCTGTCAGACATGCGGAAAAGGTCTCTCTGAAATTACCACGTGGAAACAGATTCATGAGCCAAAACCTCCACAGTTTTCTGCAGTTTCTAGACCAAGAACTTCGGACATCGACGATTCGCTGGTTAGTTTTCTTGAAGTTAACCAGAACTGTGTAAATATTTATCTCTGCTGCTTAATATCTCGAGAACAGTTTGATGCTTCGAAAAGCTATTTGAAATATTTCTTTTAAAAGAAATCTAAAATAACTAATATTTATGAAACCCTTATGTCCTTCATGCGCTTCGTTATGCTGTGAATGTTCGGAATTCTGTTATTGTGCATCCCGTGCACATTAACTTTATTTGAACCCGTGGATTCTATGTAGTCCAGTTTTCAGTTGTTCGTCATGCAAGTTATCTGTACAGTTCGCTCAATGTACGCAAATATTTGCCATATTTTTTTACAATCTTGTAATTTACATTCCATGAATGTACTAAAAATACTACCTGCTACAGCGTTGATCTCTTGTATCTATTTTCATATGCTACAACAATTTAGATTCTTTTATTTCTTTGACGAATTAACTGAAATTTAGACTAAAGCAGTGGTTAAATATTTAGCCCTTCAGGAAATAATTGTACTTTAAGGCAAAAAAGCAGATTTTGTTTGAGAAAGCATAGAAGAGCTTATATTAAACTTTGTTTCATGGTCTGCATGTTCACAATTGCTTAGATAAAATTCTAACAAAGGAAGGCAATATACACCGGGTATAATAGGATCATTTGTTCAAGTGGGTTTCAGACATAGCGCAACCCATAAAAGTAACACCTCATTTTGTAAAATATCAACATAACTGACAAACTGCGATTTTTTTATAATTACTTAAGGCTTTTCTGTTAACGGTCATATAACGGCTGCTTCGAATTCATGGCATGCACCGCCACATGTACAGGAATAACATGGCTACATCACCAAGGCAACAGCGGTGTTGAAAAGGGCTTCTTTAGCTGAAAGTTGACCACAGTAAGTTGAAGTTAGCTGCTGTGTGTAAAGACAAACTTAGGCGATGCCGAAAGCACAAACTAAAGAGAAAACCAAATGACCGAATTAAAATAGACAGCGACAGAAATCCTGGACAGCCTGAGTGTCAAAATCAATGAGTTACTTTTACATCATGGAGAAGAGTCGCTGTCCCCCGGATGAGCGACCACGTTGCTGCAGTTCGTCACAGGTCCTATACAGAGCTAAAGAGGAAATAGGCTATAAAGATGCGTGCTGTCTGGTCAGCAGCCGGATGTTTGTCCTTCCTGTAATTTGGCTTGGTCACAAACCGCGCCGGCCGTCAAAGGTCCGTCTTGCCCCTCGCTGACGGATGGAGATTGAAGCGGGTGATTTCCTGCGAACCGTTCGCAAACTGCCGGCAGGCTCGGTTGGAGGGCAAATTTCGGTTGCTTTGATTGGCCTCTTTCTTAGTTTTTTGTTCACTTTGATCTTTCCTTTCTAGTGCACGAACTGCCATTTGTACTGGTGGTATTCTACAGCCCAGTCGCATTTTTTTTTTTCGCCGAACGCATTCTTGCCAAAGTTTTTCAATAGGCCTCGGTCAGCAAGCTCTGCGTCTGGGAACATCTAAAGCAAACCCGAAACATTGAAAACAAAATATTCTTCATTCTCTCTTGTTGCGTTTCCGATCTATATGGCTTTCCTCTGCCACCTCCCATCTCGGCTCCACCGTTTAAATACTAATATTTCTTAAGATTTCTAGCAATTAGCCTTCAGTATCTGCTAAATATTGCTGTGTGGAGCTCGAAGAAAAGACAGGGAAGTTAGTCTGCCCTCGCTCTATGTTAATAAGCTGTAGAGCTTACCCCGGCTGTTGCATATACAGGACAGTGTTAGTTATTGACACCAGCACCGTAAAGAAACTGTTGAAGCTCTTGTAATCCCGAAAAGATATAATCCCATATGCGCTAATTCTCACTGCTAGGCCTAACAAAAATAGACCGTTACTTTCCGTTTCTCTCTCTGTAAAAAAGGGTGGTAGCTATCCATGCCATTTTGGCATGCTGGCTGGGAGGCTCCAATTTCAAGACCCGCATGGCCTACGCTGCCTTGCGATCACCTGAGCCCGAAGATCCCATTTTCGAGAACCGCCACTTTCTCGGCTGCGTGTCAACATCCGCCGAGGTAAGTTGATAAAATTTAGACCTTTGGCTGCAGATAATACGGTGGCCATTTGCTTTGTGCCAGTGTCCTTGTCTTTGTGCTTCATGCCGGTATCATTGTGCCGTTGTCTTTGTAGATGCTTTGCGGCTTCTTTTGCGAAAGCACTGTGTGACAAACGAAGCAAGAAGATAATACTTATTGAGTTTTGGATGTGAACCTCTCAATTTCGAACCCGTATTTTTTATCACTGTCTAAAGAGGGTATGATGCGGTAAACGAATTCTGCTATTCGCTGCTAGGGTAGTGGACTACACAGATTGCACGGCTTCTCACATCGGCTGACAGGCACACAGGACCCTTTATTCTGGTGAATCAAAATTTTTTTCACACTAAAATGTTCAGCCCTCTGAAGGGGGGGACCATTTTCCGCCCAGATATTCTCATTGGTATGTCACCTTGAACGTGCAACCTTTATTTTCATTTCGTTCATACTTTCCGACTTTTCTACTTTCTTTCTTACTGTCTTTTTCGATTTCAGCTTTGCCGATCCCTCGAAATGCACTCCCACATTCATTATCAGAAATAGAAAAAATTCACAGATAATTGCGGTGCAGAAAATCTGTTTTTGGCAAGTGGTTTGAGGAAGTATGCATGCTTCAGCATTAGCAGGCGCTACCCAACGTCACTGATTATGTTAAGCAGACTGACCTGAAACGTTTTTCTCAACAAAGTAAACGAAACCCTTGTTTTAACGCAGACAAAAATTTATTTAAAAAGCGAGCAAGAAAGTTAAAGGAACAAAACTGACAGCCAGAGACCCCATTGCTCCGACTGTAGCAATTGTTACTTTTTACAATGTTTGCTCGTGTACGTCTGAAACAGCAGTCATACCTACTCTGTATCTTCATAAAACAAATCTTGTTTCCTTTCCTTCCCTTCAATGGTGCCTGGCTGTCGTCAGTTCAGCTGGATGACCAGTTTGTTCGGATCAACAGAGTGCTAAAAGTTTTCACAGCTTTATCTGCGCCTTGCAATGAAATATATCTCTGGCTAGGCTATTCTAATCACTACTTGCACTTTTATATAAGAGTAGAAAGGTAGCGCAGTGCATCTTATGTCAGCCGCTATTGTTTTTATGCAAATAACTTTTCCTCATTTCTCTCCGCTCTTTCCCCAGCTCTAGGTGGCCTTTTCTAAGCACTGGACAGCGCAGGGGGAAAAATATGGGGTTATGTAGAGAAAACACACACTATTCCTAGCACTCAACGCGCTGCAAAGCAAAGTGTGAAAGACCACATTACAGCACAGTGTATATATGTTCCGCTGGAATAATTCGGCAGTAGTGCGCTGGCTCGCTCCTTCCTTTCGAGGAGTCCTGCCTCCAGTGTTACTTAGGGTTATGTGTTTGTAGCTGGTAGAAAATCTACCACTTGGCGCATTTCTTCCAGGACTACATCGACTACTTCCTCAGCACCTGCCTAAGATCAAGGTGGGAATTAGAGTTTTTGCAGTTGGTCTAGTACAACAGCACAGACAAACTCTCGAAGCGCTTTCTCCCCGGTGGCTAGAGGCGCAACGCAGTAGCCAGTGGTTCCTTCAATTGCCTCAATCCTGTAATTTACGACCGGTTTGTGGTTTGGCGGATCCTACATTCCCGCACTGGCGAAGTTAGCAGCGGTCCTTGGAGGTTTTTGCATTAGTCTGTCAAACACCTGTTCATTTCCACCACACATGAGGTAGCGTAAATTTTCGTCCTCGGGCATGCCAGCGTCACCTTATTGCCGTCATGTCCTCAGCAAACGTGGCGGCGCTCTCAATGGATGGCTGTGATCTGGATTGAATGCGGAATAAAGCGTTTTTACTCGCTCTCGCAGATACTGAATGCTATGAGCAATTCATGGCGACAAGCGTCCCATTTTAGTAAAGAGGCCTCGTGGTTCTAAACAAATGTTTTTACCTAGTCCTGCAGCTTGAAATACGCATTCGTGAAATTCTGCTAGTCATCCGACAGAAATTGAAAAGCTATTTCAGTACCTTCTTTTATAACGTGGTTGCCGATTCCTGAATAAAACCTTAATTTTATCTTGAAATCAATACAAAAGTAATGATATGGCACCGGCTACCACCTTTATTGGAAATGTCCCGACAGCGACTTTCGAACGTGCACCTCAAAAATACAGAGTTGTGTGGGAGACTCCATGCGAAACATTTTTTTGTACTTCGCCTGGGAAATGTGCATCAGAGAGCATACGTTAATATCTGGCCAATTTCTTGCCCAGAGGACAGTGCTGATCCGTCTAGAAGACGGACACGCGCCTACTTAAGAGACAACCTTCGCGAGGGTTCCTGGGCATGCCTCGATCTCCGGTAATCAGCGCGTTCCTGCTCTCGCTCAACAACTATCCCTCCGGACCCCGGAAGATCGGTCACCCATACCCAAGCAGGAAAGTTCGCGGGCTTTGTAACTCCGAATCACCACTCATAAAAAATCAGCCCCTTCACCGTGGCGACAACTGCAGACAGACTGCTCTATCTCTACCTCCTTCCTCACTACCAATCTCGAACTCCACTCTAGTGAACATGTGGGGCGGCTGAAGCCACACTCCTACAATACCTGTGCCCCCAACTCACGGCAGTTCGCATCATATCGATTCAAACCCCTCCTCATTGGTGGCCGCTCTGTGAGCTGCTCCACCAGTTCACGAAACATGGCTAGTGGACAGAGCTCACCGTGAAGCTCAGGTCCGTGAACTTCTGGACAAGTAGGAGCCCACCCTTGAGGAATTTTTGTTATTTTCTTAAAATAAATTGTTTCTTCCTCCGCCTGCTGAAAAGATTTCCGGCGTTCCTGAGCATGAGATGCAGATCCGAGATTTAACCAAAGATCCTTGACGCTATACTTTTGTATTTGAATGGTCGCTAAATTTGTTTCTTTCCGGGAAGATATTAGGTGAGAGATAAACGCATGAAGATGATCTACAAACGCACCTCTTCAAAAATCACCACCACGAAAATTAAGTATTATTGCCACCAGTTGCAAACTGCCTTTCCCCCGGCCAGCATCGAAATTCACAACATACTCTGCTTTTTGTCACGTTTAAGAGTCGTAAGACCACCAAGAGCTCTTCGGTATCTTCTCTTCACTGAAAAGATACGCTGAGAACACAATAGCCAGCGAAAACATAAAGCTGCCTTGCCATGCGAAACCCGCTTTAATCAAAGTGACACATCTTTCGCACTGCAACGAGAAGAAGGCGTAGAGCTCCAGTTGTTTTACGGGTCACAGGTGGTGCGTTCTTTTAGTCCTTTCGTTGCCCGTTTCATCCTTGTTCTAGGTTCCATGTTACGCAGGTTATTCTATATTCGTCATCGTCCGTATTCCAGAGCATTGTTGCACACTGCAGTCTAAAGCGCAGCAAGGTGTCGCCTATGCTTGTTCAGTATTGAGCTGGATTTGGCGAACAACTGCTGCACTTATCCTTGAGTTTTCTTCCGAGCTTTCCTCTCGCTTGCTAGCAATGAGCAGCATGGTGGCAAAGAGCCAGTATTGATTACAACAAAATACACAACAGCCATCTAGTGCTATTTCGAACTTCTCCTAATATGTCTCATGTCGGCATTGACGGTGTTTTCAGGTATTCATCATTTGCCGTACGAGGACAGTATGGTTTGGTTTATGAGGTTGAAAGACAGAAAGCGACTCAGGCTAGGAGAGACTATAGCGGGAAGCGCCGCATAATTTCGACCACCTGGGGCTCATTGTCGTGCACTGATATCACACAGTACACGGACGTCTAGTGTTTCCCTTCATCAAAACGCGATCACCACGGCCAGGATTTAACCCGCGTCTTTCGGGTCAGCAGCCGAGCACCATAACCATTGAGCCATTGAATCTGAGTGTTTGAAAATATTGTTATCATCCTGATAGTAAACTACCACGAAACACGGCAAGAAGACAATCTGACTGTAACGAAATAAATGTAAACAATAAATAAGAATTTACTCGGCTGGCGGGCGGAGTCGAAGGGATGCTTTAAAAACCCCATCGTGAAATCTTTCAGGCCTAAGACTAATTAAAAGGTCCGTGCCTTATTCTTGGACGCCATAAATTCTTATTCCGTTTGGGCTTTGGAGCAGGTTTTTGGCTGCCCTATACAGCTTGAAGGGCCTTGATAGCAACGATACCATTTTGTGAACAAGAACTTAACAACGTGCAAGAAAAGAACTTAACAACGTGCAAGAACGTCACTTAAGGAGGGCATGCCGTTGAGCAGCTGATGCAAACTTCGTCCAAAATCTAATGACCTCTTAACCTCTGCGTAAAAAAAAAAGATGTTCTCATTGGTATTTGCGACGCTGAAGTTATTCTCTTCTCATTATCGTCATCTTTATAGAAACACCACTGTTTTCGTCCATTGACGGACTGCTCCAGCAAGTGGGTGCAACTGAGAAGCGAATATGAATCAGAGACGAAGACCTAAAGGTCACAGAAAGTGCGTTCCTTGCCGGTTGAATATTTTGACTTTGTGGGGCTCAACTCTTACAATGAGATATTAACTATAAATATCTTCTTTGTTTAGAAACTAATTCGCAATCGCAGTAAAACAGCCATGTAATAAACGCAGTACAAGCGCGGATCCTAGTCCGCTAAGTGCTCACCGCAGGAAAGCATCCAAGGGCTTGGCTGACGGTTTATCTTCGAGCAACGTCGCACGTCACTGAACGATTACGATTAGCAATCTGGCTGAAAGCGCAATTACATTCGCTAACAACAGAATTAAAAGTACGGACGCAAACACAATTTTTATACAAAAAGCAATTTCTGAGATGCAAAGCAACCCAGGCCCTAGCCTCACTTCCAGCCTACGTGAGGAAGCTGACATCAATATGCGCTAATTTTTGGACTATTTTTGAAGTTCGACAGATTATGCAGTGCAGTTGATGTGAACGCCGGTACGCACGATCAGATTGGTAGTTCGATGTTTTTCAGTTTTTTGCGGCAATGAGAGTATTAAGTGTATGCAAAAGCTGCCACATAAAAGCGTCGTTTGCCCAAAGAAACACTTCAAACATTCCGTTGCCACCTGCATAACTTGTCAGCTCAAACGAGGATGCAGAGAACAACCAGAGATTCACTGTGGAAGCATTACGACCGCCAAATCAAAACTGAAGCAGATACCAAGAACAAAACGCAGTGTTCTGGGTCCATCTCCCGTCCTGCGCATCAGCAGTATGTCTTGAAATATTTGTTTGTTCTTTGACGACCATGCGAAGACTGACAAACTTGAAAATCTTTTTGTGTACCACTTTATAAGCACTATCTTTGCATTAAACTTTTCCTTCGCTCGCCTGCAGGACAATGAACTTGTTCATTACTACTTAAGTCTTCAAGTATTCTTCTTTGTAGCCCATACAATTGATTGACCTTATATTTTCTTTTCGTTCTTTTTATATTGCATATTTTCCGTACCATTCTCCTTCTGCCTTTCTCTCATAAACCCTTCTCCAACGCACGGAGCATGACAGTGCTGTCTCTAGGCCGGCGAAATTATCTGCCTTTCATTAAAGAGTATATATCTCTGTACATGGGCAAGCGAGTGCAGGCTGTCACGAATGCCGGCTGCTCATCTTGTTTAACGCAGACAGAAGTTCTTGTTTCTGGTACGCTCTCTCTTCGAAGCAAAAAAGAAACAAAGATTTTTTCTTGTCTCACGTCTCTTAGATTCATTAAGACCATTAATCGCGTCTCGCAGAATGGCACTCTTTTCAGCCCAACAGCTCACAAACATAGACTAGATTCATCTACCCCCGATTGTATTTTTTTCTTGTCTCTCTTGGAAGACAGCTGGTTTCGTCAGAGCGCTCCAAGACATCTCTACTTTTCGACACCTTCTTTGTAAGACAGGGAAAAACACTTCCCGGTTGTGTACTTCCGCCATCCTGAGCCAGGTGTGATGTTGAAGGAAATTGTGGAAAAGTAAAATTGAATCAGTAAGCAAGAAGAAGTCAAACGAAAGGCGTCACATTGATGCAGCACCCGTGCCTCTTCTCAGTGGATAACGATATAATACGAAAAACTTGTTCAACGACCTGCCTTCTTCTCACCGTTTCTTCCTTTTCTTTCGCTCTTAAGCCACACGTGCGTAGTGGTGACAGAAAAGTGTACTCCGCTTATGCATGAGCAAAAGTGTATACGAGAGCTACACCAAAACTGGCATTCTGAACATAAAGAGCTCAGTGCTTCACAAGAGCTGCAGCCGGTTTGCCATGGCAATCGAGGAATATTTACATACCAGTCAAATGAAATTTTTCCTGAAAATTGTTTGCACCCTGCCTTATACTGGTAGGCTCTATGCCCTGCCATCAGAGGCAACGCAGGAAGTTCAAAATGCCTGCAAAAGCTTTCCGATTCACTTTCATAGTTTGAGCTACAGGGCAGCAGCCGTGATCAGTTGTTATGTTTTTTTCTTCGGATTCATCTCGAAGGCAAGATTGTTGGTATCTCACCAACTGCTAAATTACGACATCTCTGAGCAGTGCAAGTTTGCACAAATATAAAACGCTCATACCCAACTGCTGGAAAAGATATGGCGAGCCTTCCTCTGCAAATGGTGATTTCAGTGTTCTGAAACATGGTCCATAAAGGGCATTAATTGCAAGCAGTAGGTAAACTCTACACACTATGGAATGAGAAGGAATATGTGAGGGCTTTAGTGGGATAATTTTGTTCTGCACGCGGAAAATGTAATCACAGCAAAATTTTCGGTTCGAATAAACTTGACAGCGCTATTTGCCTCCAGACTACCGTCACTCTATTCTAGCGTGGACTTACGCACTTCTGTCACAGGTTTAACTGCGTGCTTTGCAATACCTGTTTGCACAAATTCGCCTTTTACCAAGAATTTCGTTATTGCTGGAGGTACATACAGCCAGCTGAGAATTTATGTGAGAGGTTGTAGCGAGTAAATGTGGGATAAAAAAAAACAAATATTGCGCTAATGTTTAAAACTCTTACAGTCGGCCAGCACGATTTGGTAATATAAAAACAATGTCCATAAATCAAAATGGATTTCGTTGCGCTTAGGCCACACGCGTCGTATGGAAAAGAAACTCAGGCTGAAGTACAAACTCTTGCAAAGGAGCGTTTATGCCTCATCGTTGTAAGCAGGAGTTGTCGACAGAAACGTCACGTTTTTCAATTGGTCGAAATGGTTGTGACGTCGCAGTGAACGAATTTCAAACGGTGCCAATTGTACTTTAGCTATTAACCATGCAACCAATTAAAGGGTTGATATAGTGATGCTCCGAGTAAAATACATTAATAAATAAAACTTAATAGGAAATTGGTCAAGTTGGGGAATTGAACCAGTCGTCTCCGGAGTGCGACAAGAGTACGCTAACCACTCCCCCATGCCAGCTGGGTGGTTTGAATTGAACAAAGGCGCCTCTTGTGAATACGGTGTCTTCGTTCACTCCCATCTTCCTCCCTTCCCTTACCGCGAGGTTCAGGTGTCCACCGAGATATGCGGGACAGATACATTTCTGTTCCTCAAAAACCAATTTACCGACGAGCAAGGCGCAGAGCCGAACGGGCGATGGCGTTCTGTGGCCTCCCTGGCAGCTATGCAAGACGCTGTAGTGTTCCACTCTTAGAGGCGAAGCTTAACGTATTAACCACACAGCAGTGACACAAGCTGCAACACCCGCTTAAGGCTCTCGCCTCACCGCACTTTAGGTCAACAAAGCGCCCCCCTTAATTTTTTATCTTGCCAGCAGGAATATTACCTTTTGATATACACAAGTGCAGCCCGCAAGAGCGGTCTGCCATGCTTTCTACTTTTTTATGTGCGAGTTCCTGTTACAGAGCCGACATATTAAGGGCGGACTTTTGTTAGTAAAGGGCAGGAACGGATTCTTTGGAACTGTTTCTATACTTTCTCTTCCAAAGTCTGTCACGTGTCCAGTGTACGTAATTTACAACGCTATTTTGAATACTGATCGCCATTGCAACTTTAGTGATATTGCTAGCCTTCGCAGCACTGATAAGTCTTTCTTGTTTCTGAGCCCAATGAATAAACACGCTTGAGAAACGAAAAAGTATGTATTTACTAGCAACATAATAAAAAAGGAAAATTTATTCATTAAAATAAAAAGACCCTCCCCCCCCTCCCCCCCCCCCCCCCCTAGTCGCATGCTGTCAGTTATAAGTATGAGAATCCGTGTGCAATAAAAGGGTTGTAAAGACGAGGAGAGTGGTGTGGAGGAATCGTTCATCTAGCCCGAAATTAAAGACACTTTAAAACAAGGAGAGCTTACAAGCAACGAAAACAAGGAAAATGGCTGGTGAGTATCAGGTACCTGAAATGTGTTGAAAAACGGTAGGGAGATTGTGTAGAAAAACTCGACAACTCTATGCGCAATTCCTATATTATTGCAGCGTAACGGAGTCTTGGAAGAATGCTATGATTATGCTGTTTTCCAAGAAAGAAGTTCAAAGGACATCGAAATCTAAGGTCAGGTCGATCAGCTGTCTGTCCGTTGTACACACGGTACTAACAAATGGAATCACTAAATGGATCACAGTAATTTTGGACTTCTGTCAACCAAAGGGCCAGGTTGGCTACAATAAAGGCTTCTCGAAAACCAATCCCGTCCGCCCCCTCAAAATGTTTGCAAAGAAATTTGCAGAATACGCCGAACCTCTGCGCATAGCGTTCAATTATTAGAAGAAAGCATTTCACACAGTCGGAAGAATCGCCTTCATGCAGGCAATCTGGAGACATGCTGTAGGAAAATGAAATGAAAATCTGGTGAAAAATACCCACCGCGGTTCTACGGGCACCTATGTTCTCTACAGGCGAAGTGCTAAAGTCTGACTGAGGACGAATATCAGGCAGGGGGACATGGTCTGTACAGTTGTGTTCACCGCATTTTTGCGTGAGATAATTATGAAACCAGACAGGAAAGACTTCGAGCGGTCGTTAAGAGATAACGCTTTAGTAATCTCTGATCTAATGATGACCTTGGCTGGCTAAATAACTAAGAGGAGAAAGTGTTCATTTTAATCCAGGACAGACACAGGCAAAGCACAATATCGGGTCCAAACATGGTACGCTTTTAACGTAGTTAGAAACGGGAGCATGTGCGAAAGCACTTGAGTGGCAACGCTGCCTCAAAGGAAACCCTATGCAATATCTTATCTGCAGCCGCTATCGGCAATCTCGTGCTTCGTGAGTTAAGCCAAACAAACTTTGCACATCGCAGCTTCCAGAAAGCCGGCCGTAAGCTTCTGCAGTACCGATCCCTCCGAACACTCTCAACAGCCGGCCAGAGGAGGTTCATGCTGAGCAGCTTTTGTCTCTACATCAGACCGTCTACAGACGGCCAGGCTCTGTGTAGATTTCTCACCAGCTCCGCAGCAATCTTGAGCATAGTTACAAACCCAGGATACGCAACAGCGGCGCTTTCTTCTGCTACCGCGTTACGCTTAAGTTGCTCAGCATTGCACGACGTCATGCACGCCTTCACTTCGTGCCTGTAAGGACTGTAAATCTCCACTTACACTCTTTGACGCGCCACTTTGAGACGCCACACGCATATTTCGCAGAGCGCGAATGAGATGTCTCGCCGTTGCTGTCTTGCAACCCGCATTTTCGTGACCGTATTGCTTACTGCGCAGAGCGAAGCATGTTTCCTACTCTCTTAGAGACTTTCCCCTACGCCTGCTCAGGTGATCGAACTGCTGGCTTCAATTCACTACTGCCCCATGGCACAGACTGCGTCTCCACTTGCTAACCTTCGCAAACTGCGCAACCGGCAACCCCAAACAATAACCAACCTTGGCCTTCTTCTGGTCATTTTTCCGAAAGATCCGAAAGGCTTCAAGAGAAGTCAAGCGCAGCGGGGAACGGGGAAATGTCAGATGGACGGAGAAGGTTAGGAAACTGACGGAGATAAGGTAGCGGCTGCTGGCCGAGGACAGACTTATGGGAAAGCTGAGGTATATGGGAAAGGTCTATGTCCTGCCGTCAACATGTAGTTTGGCTCATGAGGATGACGTTGTGCACGTAAAATCAAAAGCAGTATGACGGCAAAACAAGAAATGTAACGGAAACCTAACATCGCTTATACGCCTAGTGTTGAACACAAAGTGAGGTCATATCGAACAATTGCCGGTAGACACTCCGTGGATTTTGCATGTTGAAATTTTAAAATCTTACACAGTCCAGATGACCCACTCGTGGGGACTACAGAGTAGCTGTTTCTGCATAGTCGAGTGTTACATTGTAATGTCCAACCTTATTCTCACTATTATGACATTCTTTTACCGGCATGCTAGCGTAGAGTTCGCGTTTATTGCAATCGGAAAGTGTATAGTTTGTCGCGTTCACAAACGAACAAAAGCACCTCTCTCTTTTTGAAGGCTACCATGCTTCTATTCCCAATTACACAATGAAAGCTAGCCAACAGGATGATAATTATTGCCTGACTTCATATGGCATGCGCACAGCACTGATATTATTACATTCTGATAACGCAGTGTGCTACTCGCTTCCACAAAGAGTGTCAAGCCAGTGTTATGGAGGTCTGCTCTAAAATGAGAAAATCAGAGCCAACGTAGCTTCAAACACGAACATTTTTTCACTTTAAAAATGATAGAGTTTGTTTGCACCAACAGCGCGGATAATTTTGATCATGTTATACTCTTATACTACTTAAATTTTCTTAGCAACGAGCGAAAAAACACAGTCATAATTCAGTGCCCTTGTGCCGTCGCGGAGTGTAGAAAAAGTTCTGCGGATTAAGAGCAGGGCGCGAACAACCTAGTGAAATAAATGTTTTATAATAGTACGGAGAGTATATAGTGAGGACTTTGATCGAGAAAGCAAAGCTACTTGCATATAAGCGCGACGTGCCCGGGTAGTTTTTCTGTACTGCGAGCAGTTCTTCCGCTCAATGATTTCCTTTATTGTTATTCTGAACAATGATTTTCAAGGCAATGTTTGCTTATGTTTATTGCGACGTTTTCTTCAGACGTTTCTTCAACGTTTTCTTCAAGAGTGCGAAAGAGCAGAAGAGAAAACTCAGCGTTACCAGTTCGAATTCGCATCGCCGAATTCACACACATGAGTCAGCGCAATACGTGACTAGGCCGACGGGGACACAGGGCACCTTCCGTGCATATGAAAGCGCTCTTTCGAGGGAAAACTCGATAAAATTGTCTCCAAATTTTCATTTTAAATTTATTCGCGACCTGCATTTTTTTTTCGCTATTGTTTTTTCTGAGAGTTTTTTATTTTACGAGGTCTTCTTTCTTCCATTTCTAAAGGGCAACCCTTCCTATGCACCGCAGACGATTTTTTTTCTCTCTCTGAAGACTTTCTCTTGCTTCTTTAGCAGAACTTTTTCTTGTTAAATGACATTTTTTTCAGTAATATAAGAAGTTTTTCCTTCCTCTCTTTTCTACAAAGCTGTGGGTCGACATTTTTGTGAGTCAAAAACTTTGTGTTTCCAAGTTCTTTGTATTCGCAGGCACGCAAATTTCTCTCAAAGGGTGTGCAATTCTATGATTTTTTCTCACCCGTGTGTGCGTGCGCTGTAAACACAGTGCCCTGTTCCTGCCTACTTCTTCCCTATAGAGGCTTTAAGCATATGCACTTCTTTTATCTCGGTCTACTTCCATCTTTCAATACGGGTTTTGCACGTGCGATGTTGTGGGCTCTTTTTACCGAAATCAAGGCGGATAGAACCACCCCAGTGGCTCAGCGGTTATAGTGCTTGGCTGTCTACCACAAATATACGGGCTCGATCCCGGCCGCCACGATCGCATTTCGATGTAGGCGAAATGTTAGAGATGCGTGTACTGTGGGATGTCAGTGCACGTTAATGAATCCGAGTAAGTCGGAATTTTCCCGAGCCCCCACCATGCCGTCCCTCATAGCCTGAATACCTTTGGAGGTCATCTCATAAGCGAAGCCAAGGCTGGACGGATAACACACACACACACGCGTGCGCACGCACGCACGCACGCACGCACACGCACACGCACGCACACACACACACACACGCACACACGCACGCACGCACGCACGCACGCACACACACACACGCGCACACACGCACATACACACACACGCACACACACGCACACACACACGCACACGCACACACACAAACGCGCACACAAGCACGCACATGCACGCACATGCGCGCACACACACACGTGGGCGCATGCGTGCGCGCGCGCGCATGCATGTATTTAATTGCGATCGAGAGACAAAGTTCATGAGTGTCAGAGCAAAGAGGGTGCAAAGTGCAAAATGGCTAGCGCTACTTGGTTAAGGTTGGCCAAGAGTGGCGGGCTCGTGGCCGGATGGCGAGGTGGGCGAGTTTTGTTTGGCATTCGTTTTCACTACCTTGCCTTTGATAATGCGGGCGTTTGCCTTTATAAATGTGCATATTACGTCTTGCAATGCTATGGCTTCATAAAAGAAGAGACTTCTTCTGTCATACCGTTGTGTGCTACAGTAGTGTCGGGCGCATATCCGAATCTTTACGACGCGCAAACAAGTCTCCCTGCCGTTCCGCTTGCCCCGCCGCCTCTCTTCAAGAATGCCTATGAAAGAGCATGGCGCTTGGATCGCTATCCACAAGCACGTAAAGTGTTACAATGTAGCGGCGACTGTGAACATAACGGGGTCTTGAACTGAGCGCCACCGCTGTAGTTTCTGGGCGGAAAGGCTTTTTATTCGTAAGCTGTGGGCTTTGTGTGGTTTGAAGCTGATATGCGGTGAATGTTTCTTATATTTTAATCTGGCTGTTCTAGTTGGATGTTGCGGTTTTCAAGCAAGCCAACTGAGAAATGTCTCAAGATCTCTCTTCACGACACACGATATTTCAATGCTTTTCCTTTCGTATATTCCTGTGTCATGCCGCTGCAAGCAAGCGGTTACGAAGCCGTAAGGGAGCCGCCGATCATTCAGTAAACAAATAGGGAATACATTGCTGTGTAGTTTTCAAGAGAAAGGAATTTTAACCTTTTTGCAAGTTTCCGCTAAACAAAATAATCAAAATGACACGTAAACAATGCCGAAAGCATTCTTAACTTCCGGACGTCAGGTCTGGACTCGTATTCTCGGCTAAATACGTGCACGGATACAATACGTAGCCTTCATTGTTATGGCAAACACGCCTGATCCCAAGTGCGCAGAATGTTAAGCATCGGGGCGGAAAACGCCCATGGAATTTGAGCGACCAACATTGTAAAAAGTGAAACACTGGTGCGAAGGCATACATATCGCGTACCCTTGCTGAGAACTCAATTGAGAAATAATAGAATGCTGGATGGTCCTGAGAAGCAAGCACACCAGGAGATTCGACCTTAACATTCGTAAAGGAAGCCTAACATGGTGAAAAGGAGGGGCTCCTTGCGACATATAAATGAAGAAAGACAGCAGTCGTCGAAACCAAGGCGAGCACATGCGATTGTTTGTATTTTTGTTTTGTCTGTGGTCATCATTGCGAAGCAACGCTACAATTGTTTCATAGAATAAATGTAATTTATTAGAAAGCAGGAGAAAGAATACTGATATGCCGTCGGTGAGAGCCGAACCTGCGAAATTCCATTTTCCGTCCGGCGCTCCAGGAACAGAGCTACGGAGGCGGGTGTCTAATCTTCTGCTTTTGGTAGTATTTATGCTATCTGTAACCTAACTTTGAGAGAGTTCACCATGCGTCCAACTCATTCAAAGCGGCCGACGTAATACGTCCTGTATTACTGCGAGTACCATGTAGGAGCTCTACCCAATGGCGAAGGCGGAAGCTGTGCCTTCTTATGCTACCTATGGCATCAAGACTGCCATAACCGATGCCCTCGTTAAGCTATTGAGCAGAGAAAGGTTAGGACAATGAAGAGATCGTACATAGGTATTACGCGCATTTCAGCTAGAAATCGCAGTTTGAGTTCCAATCTCCTCCCCTTGGTGGCAATATCCGTTTTCAAGTAGCCTGAGTTAGTCATGACCCGACAACGCCATCGTCTGCTCCAGAACTGCATGCGCGTGTTCGCAAGGTCTCTGCGGAGCTTTTCTCGAGTCCGGTTATGGCACATTGTGGTGATATCACCGAGCTCGGGAAGGAGCTAGGCAGAAAAAAGAAATGCAGAGTCCTTTGTTGCCTTTGTTCCCCTGTCGTATCGTGTGATTTCCATTTCCCCCCTTCACATGTACACCCCCTCCGAACCCCTAGCCTGTACATCAAGCAACCTACTCCTCTACGCTCACTACTTCATACGCAGTTCGTTCGTTTTAGTTGCCAGCAACTAAACATCAATACGAAATTTTTTTTCGTTTAGTGCCGACACCATAACTTTTCATTTCTTAGTGTCTCTGAAACCTAGCTATACTCTGGAGACAAAAAACAATTTTGGTTTGCTTCCTCCGTCCTTGAATACTGCCCCGCTTAACCGATTACCATGAATGAGCCGCTAAACAAGATCATTCTCTTGCACTTATCAGTTTCAGACTTTTGCGCTGAACTAAACGCACCATCATCTAGGAAGGTATTATCAGCATTACTCATGACGTTAACCGGAACTTTATTAACTATACGACGACCATATTAGGTTTTGGCTATTACTGAGTTATCACGATCCGCACTAAAAGTGTTTCCGGGAAAATTGGTACTTTTTGACCGATTTCTCTTCGCGCTGTGGCTCGACGAAATTTGGCTTAGCGCCCTCCAAATGTTGGTTTGCCTGCATGCTCTTCGAAAGCACATCTATTTCGGCACGATGTGGCCAAAATTTGTTGGTCCACAGGGCCGAGGATATTTCCGCTTTCAAAATTCAAAAACGTAAGGTCAATGCTAAAGAAAGGCTACAAATCACTAATTGAAAACAGTTGCCTAACTGTGATAGTTACAAAGTTAATTATCTGAAATTAGTTGCCCAGAAAAATACATAAGATGGTACACCAGTTTTCTAGTATCCCACAACAGCGGTAATACTACGCCGCAAAAGACATATTTTTACCTCAAAAAGCCTGCTTTTGAAAATTCCTTAAAGTGTTCCCTGAAACAACTGGTGCTTTGTAGGCGAGAATCGAGCATGGGATAATATTCAAGTTTTGTATGGTGACCTATCTACACAGAAAGCGATATAAAAGAAGTATTTGAGAATTCGGCAGAGAATAATCATTTATATACAATATCTTTGCGTCCTAGTTGAGGCAAACTGCAGCTAAGATCTTAAGCAATACACCCGTTCTGACAGTGCAATGCTAGATGTATAAATGGCTTTCTTCTTGCGCTGAGAAAACTGCTTGCAAATCCTTCGACGAGCATATGAAACAAAATATTCCTGGGGATATTCAAATACACGAACCAATAATTCATCAATTGACAACGATGGTTGTTGAGGTTCTTTTAGTCTGTTGTATACTATCATGTAAGTTACGAGCGTGAATATCTGTCACTAATACGTTCACAGACAAAAAAAAAATAGCGCTATCCCAGCTTTCCCTTTCAAAAACCGCACTCTAACATAGTGAACTAGATGATATCGATCTTCGATGCCAAGGCCATTAACGAAGAGTCGAACCAAGAACTAAATAATAAATATTTACAGAGTGTCTGTAAAGCGGGGCACGTGCCATTTCATTCCAAAGCTGCCGAAAGTGGTTTCTTGCTATTAACCAAGAATATAATTTACCAATTAAAACTTTCGACTGTTAACTATATTCGTCTTAAAACTTGACCCTTTCCGATACTTGTTTACCGCTCACCATAGCATGTGTTTTCAGTCCGTATTCCTTGGCCTCTAAGCCTGTTATCTTCTACGGCTGCAAATGAAAAACAAAAGCCAGTGAGGACGGCACATGCACTGAAAGGAGCCTGAAATTCTCTTCTTATTGTCTCTTGTTTTGCTCCAGATCTGGAAGGGCTGGGTAAAGTTTCATAAATATATAACTTCAACACGCCGATCGAAACGCCATTCGATCTGTGCAAAGCACAAGTGCCAACCGCTACATTACGGTGTTTACCCGCTCCCGACACCCCATTTTGTCTCGTATATCTTTCCTTTGGGCCAATGAAAAGAAGAAATAGATAAAGGAAACTAAACAGAAGAGCAAAAGAAGGAGCTACTGTGGAGATAGGATTTCCCGCAGTTGTGAATGATGAGGTTGAAGCGCATGACAATTTGCGAAAAGAACGACGGAAGAATCTTGTTTACGCGCCATGTATTGATTAGCCTTCAGCGGTCTCGCCAGACATATTTGCCTCCGGCGCTGCTGTTTTTTTTCTCTCGCAGGTCGGCCTCTTTGACGTCAAGGGCCCTACTAAATGTCCTGCCATCACCTAAGGCAACAGGAACATTGCCTTATCTCTTGGCTTTAACCGACTTCTAAATAAACAAAAATGTGGTTGTGTTGTGTGGGGCGTCGCGTCAGCCAGAATATCTGGATTGGGTGACATGTGCCATGCATCGACCAACTGCAGGAGGTTAAGCGGAAACATTTACGCAGACGTCGTTCTCCTAGGCCTACGCATGTCATCCTTAATCTTTTCAAGTGCTCCCGTGGCATGTTGGGTGGAGAAGCTACTATTGGATCGCAAGTTTCTTTGCATATTTTAACACTTATTAGTATCATGCCTACGTAGCATTAAGCAGTCCCAAAGACAGGCTTATTTTCAAAGATTTCTGTTAAAATGATGATTTTATTTCTTTTCCTGACTCCTACCAATGTGATATTTTTCACCTTGTTGACATTCCATATTCAAAAGTGCAGGAACGCGTGGTTGCATATGAATGCTGCTTTCTAATATCACTTTTATCTAATGTCGGCTGTTCTTATTAAGGCTGTGGAACCGCCCTAATTATTGTACACTGCCATTTCCCGGTAAAAACTCTATTAGGTCGAATTTATTGCTGAGTTGTCCACTACGGGATCTCTTATAACCGACTGGCTGCTTTAATTTGTAGCGTACCACTTACCAAATTGTTTAGGCGGTATTTACCCACTAATGTTCGTTTCGTGCGGAATTTTATTAAAATCAATGCTGTTTATATCTTTCAGCCTGCGTTGATGCGTGAAAAAGCATCAGCGCAGATATGATTGCGGCTCCATATCGCTTTCAATTACAACACGCGCAATAACAGCAGATAAATCTGCAATTCAAAAGAAAGGCGTACAATTGCTTAAAGTTGCGAACTTTCTCAAAAAGTGACTAGTAAACGAGAAACAAAATGTAATGCTCGTGTACACGCACAAAACAACACTTAAACAAGTCGTTCATTGATGATTTGTGTGTTTGGGTTCTTCGTTCCTAGGGTCCTTGCACTACAGTCTTATAACATGCAAAAGATGCAGCCTCGTGATTTGAATTTTTTTCTTTGCGACATTCAGGAAAATGTTAATAGTGGCTTAATCCTGTGCGCACCATGTAAATGGATCCGCAAGATGGCATGATGGGTACCCAATATAAAACATGGAGAAGCAGTACAGCCCTGACAATACACGTTAAAAGTGGTAGGCGACTGGCATGTTATGTATTTTCGCCTGTGGATAGTCCGTTGCTCCCAGAGGTAGAGGCCCATTGAAGCTTGGAATGTTAGATTAGAAATGGTCATAATGGTAGGAACGAAAAAGATATATCAAGACTTTCCAACCGAGTTCATTGCAACATCGACCTTTTCTGAACACTTACGTGTTCCCTCGTGGCGAGAAGTTTCTTCCCTCGCCTGTGTTCCGGAGGTGGCCTGCCCCTTAGAGTGTTTTTCCCCTTTTTAATGCCTTCTAGCATAGTCCAAGTTATTTCGGCATCTCGACGAGGCACAGCGCACCGGAGTCACATACGATTGGGTGAGCACAGCATCCCGATAATTAGGCCAGTTAAAAATTTTCTCCCGTTTCCGCGCGGCCGATAATGTCGCGGAGGCACTTTAAGAAAACCCGTCAGACAGAGTTCGGCAATGTACGTAGGAGGGTATACTTTGGCCGCCGCGCCTGTTTTATACATTAATTTTGCTGATCGATGAGTGCATCATCGCTAAACGGATGATGCACTCAAGATTGGGATGAACTGGCGAGCAGCGATGAAATCCATTCATGTACTTATAGAAGACTGTTGGAAGCGGATAAAAAAAAAACGATATCTGCCAAATGCACTGTAAGTCAAACAGAAAGCTGGCAGCTAGTTATCTTCTGAAAAAGGATGTTCATAAAATTGTAATTTGTTAAACAGATAGATACAGAACATAATGAAAAGTGCATTTGTTGCCTTTTGTGCCAGACGTTTACGGATTTTCATTTTCATGGATGTTAGGAATATATTACTCTGCTCTAACGTATTCTGTCTAGCTTTCAGTCTGCTGTAGTCGCTGACCGCTTGTATTTTTTGTTAATGTAGTTTACCAGCTGTACTTTCAACGATTTCTTTCTCGTCTCTTAAGCAAGACGCAACTTTATCAGATGTTTCTTATTGTCAATAAAATTTCTTTAAAACGCACCTCTTATAATTTCGCACGCCCAGCGTTCATGAACTTTTTTTCGCTGCTCATAATAGATCGCTAGGTATTTTAGTCACGCAAAAGAAAACACGCTTGGAAACAATTATGTCGTCGTGGCAACAACTTTGATGCCAACAACATGAGGGAGAGCACGTAACTTCGATTTGACACGTGCCAAGAAAGCTCTTCCTTCGGTTCTCCTTCTTTCTGTTCATTCCCGACACACGCTCCAGTCCAGTGCATACCTTCTCCTCCAATTTTCTTCCCTTCTTTCGTACCTCCTCTTTCTCCACTTCTCTTCTTTAGCGCACTCTCGCATCGGCTGCTTCGAGACAGGTCATGCTCTTGCTATTCCTTCCCCTTCACTCACTCCATCTTCGCTCTTTCTGTCGGTCTTAATCTTTCCTGCCTCCAAGCATCACGTCTGCGCCACGTTTTTTCGCCATTGCCCTGCTAACGATCTTCCTATAATATCGACGGACGCGAGCTTCACTTTCCGGGTGAATCCTTCACTCCAAGGAGAAAATTTTTTGGTTTCATAACCCCCCACCCATACCAAGTCCTGGCAGGGTGCTAGAGGCATATCGAGTGGGGCAGGGCATGTGTCCCAGATTCCCAGGTCTATAGCCACGTGCACAAGGGCGCTCATGTTTAGCGCCTTTGAGGATGAGTGCGCCAACCACGTACCTCAGGAAGCACACCTGGAGCGATATGAGGAACGTTAAGCGTCCGCGGTAGGTTAATGTGCGGAAAGTGTTAGAAAAACTGAGGGGTATCAGGAAGCCTACCGCAAAGACAGTATACCTGGTAGACGCTCAATGCGGAGGGTAAGGTTGAGTGTAAACAGGTTGTGTCTCGGATCAATGCACCAGGTGGTGCCCTCTGTACGCGTCAGCGACATTTAGAGCGGAAAGCAGGGGCGTGTGGCAGCTGCTATCTCACCCAACCTACAGCAATGATACAGGCAAGCAAAGTAAGGTTGTCACTACAGGTGTTAGACCAAGGGGGGTTACGAAGGCGAAAGCCTTTAAGGCCTCATCCTTGTCGACAGAAGGTTGTCACCAGAAGGTTGTCAGCAGAGGTGTCATGCTTTTATGCGAAGCATACTAAACTAGCCCAACCCAGCTCCTCGAGCGCGGCGGTGTCGTTACCATTGACCTTTCGTGGCCTGCATGTCATACCACGTGATGCGTGACGTCCCAGCAGATGAAAAACGGGGGCCCAACTCGCGCCGTCGCGCGAGGCGTCGTGACCAAGAATGACCACGTGGTGCGTGACGTCACAGCAGATGAGAAACGGGGGCCCAGCTCGCGCCGTCGCGCGAGGCGTCGCGACCAATGTGTTTCCTGCTTCTGCCGCTAGGTGCGCTGTAGTGAACACGTGATGCTGGAGCGGCGGTATACAAGGGGGTGCGCCTGCCTCTGCTAGGCGTACACGGGATAGAGATGCCTCCTGGAGACAGGGCTGCTCGTTGGAATGAGAAGCAAAAGTTGCGGCGTGCTACAGAGACTGATGAAGAGCGGGAAGAACGTCTAGCCAAGCGGCGTGCTCGATATGCAACTCGGCGACAATATGCTTCTCATCTGACTAGGCTTAACCTAAGCTAAGCCTCAGCCATTTTTTCTAGACAGACCAGAACAAAAAAAATGCCCAGGCTTAGCTTGGTTAAGCCAAGAATGCGTTGCATATTGCGCAGTCTTTTTGCGCGAGGTATTGCTTGGCGGCACTCTATTTTCTCAGCAGCTTTTCCTCCGTGACGTATGGATGGATGGATGGATAGGAGCGCCCCCTTTGAAACGGGGCGGTGGCAACCGCCACCATGCTCAGCCGTCCTTTTTTTCTTTTCTTTCTTTTTTCCCCCTTTTTTCATTTCTTTTTCTTTTTTTATTTTTTTTCTCTGTTTTCACGTGGTTTGGTGACATCACGTCACCACGTGACGTGACGTCACGTGGTTTGGTGGCTGCCCGGCCGCGCCCAAGGGCTGAACTGAGTGATTGCAATATGCTACGCATAAAAATCTTTGTGCACGATGAGATCCGAACCACCATCCTTCCGTTCCGCAGCCAAGCGTGAAAATGGCTGCGCTACTTACTTCCAAGGCATATGTAGTTCTCCTTAGTCTAGGACGCTGGAGAGTGTTCGCAGAAAGGCGTCAAAGCAGACGGATGCCTCCCAAACATTTTCCAGCGTCTCCAGCATTTAACATTCACAAACAATTGTGCACTTAATTAACATCTTAACCACACACCAGTGACACAAGCAGCAACATCGCGCTAAAGGCTTTCGCCTCACCGCACTTTAGGTCAACAAAGTGCCCCCCTGATTTTTTTATTGCTTGAGCATCATAACGACCATGAGAACAAGTGCTCGGTTCCATCTGTCAGTGTAAAGAGTACTGGAGATCAGAAGAGAGGTGAGGAGGAGGAGGAAGGGGTGCCATGACGTCCCAAAGAAGGAAGCGCAGAGCGCTTAAGCGCGCCGCTGCTTAAAGAGGAAGAGCCAAACAACTGCCGAGGAATTTGCATTCGAGTTGGAATTTGATCTTAAAGTTGGAATTAGGAATTACAGTCAGAATATTTAAAGCGAACAAATGACATTGGAATTGGACCTGTAATTCGTATTAAACCAGGAATCTGAAGTAGAGTTTGCTCAATTAGATTGTGACAGAATTAATGAATAAAGCCTTTATTGAAAGGGAGGGATGCCTTTCGTCCGCTGCTGGTGAATTAGAAGGGATAGGTTGTAGCTACAGCGGCAACTTCTAGTTCGTCTTTTTCATAACCTGCACAGCGTCGCGTTCTAAACCAGCCGACTTCTCTTGCACTACGCAAAGTAGGCCTCTCTCACTACCGGATGCCGCGATGGCATGTCGTGCTGCGGTGCTTGATTGTATCTGGTCTGCTTGGGTGGCCACGCCGTCGTGAGGTAAGGGCTCAATTTCGTTTCTCCCTTACAAGAAATAAGAGCAAGTCCAAATCACATGTAGATGTCGTCTACAGTGTTCTTGGCGATGGGTGCATCTGTTGTGCATAGGCGTTTCGTGTCTGGCAAGACAGCATTTGTGAAGTACGAACAGATGGAACAGAAGCGTCGGTGCTTGACACTAAGGGACAGCTCATTCGTTCATAAGATGTCATCATAAACCAAATTATTGCAGAATTGGAATATAAAGGATTTCATTTGCAGTCAGTCATAAAAAGACCTGAGAAAAATATTTTACGGTGACACTAAAAATTTCATTATTGGAAATGAATTCAGTGGTCAACCCAATTCATTCACGAAATCGGTGCGCACAGGCTAGCTCATTTCCCTCTGCATGAATAGTAATGAGCGCCCGTGCATTTTTTGGGGAGGACTACCCCTAAACCGTCGCTTAATCCGAACGCGTAATAGTGGCTGGTGCTCTCGCTGTTGCAATTAGGAAATTTCAAATTGCTTCAAATGCATCATTTTTGTTGGAAACGAAAATTACGTTCTAAACGAATATTTAGGATTTACATAGAACAAATTTAATGTTCCAAATTTTTCACTAAAATTTAAATAAAAATTGCATAAAAAAAAATCGCTTTGCATGTACTTTAATTTCGGATTTTGAAAACTACCTCAGTAATTTTAAAGAGTAAATTTATTTTTAGATGCAGGTAATATTTTTTAAAAGTGTATTTGAAATGATATGAATTGTTGTTTTAATATAGCTTTTACATTTCAATAGAAAAATGAGCTGACATTTCAATTTTTGTATTCATTATAAGTGGTTGATTTTACAAATAAAACGTTTTTTAATTACATTAACACAGAATTATATAACCAGATTGAAAACGGCGTGCTTAGCACTTGTTTGCACTCGCTAACCCCTCTTGTGTGGAGAGCAAGAGGGGAAACTAATCTTGAGTACTTTGTTCGAAAAATGCGATTAAGCTGACGATAAGAATTCTGCAAATTGTTAATCGCGACAGAGGAGGGCTGCCGCTGAGTGTTTTAACTAAGTTGTTTCCTAGTTTAGCTTAGCCAGGTTTCTTAAGCAAATCAAGTGCCTTCATATCGCTCCCAACACATTCGACTTTTCATATCACCTTCAGCGAAATGCCATAGCCGTGGCTGGTGGTCGTCCAGTGATCTTTGCCAGGGCAACCAAACACCATCATCACCACCCCACCTCTGAGGGCGAGAAGAAAAGGGAACAGATTCTAAGTTCACGCGTAGGGTGCAAAGGAAACTTACCACCTTAAAATAATTGTGGTTCGTTTATGGTTTATGGGGTTTAACGTCCCAAAGCAACTAAAGCTATGAGAGACGCCGTAGCGGAGGGCTCCGGAAATTTCGACCACCTGGGGTTCTTTAACGCGCACTGACATAGCACAGTACACGGGCTTCTAGAATTTCTCCTCCAAAGAAATTCAACCGCCGCGGCCGGGATCGAACCCGCGTCTTTCGGGTCATCAGCCGAGCACCATAACTACTGAGCCACCGCGGCGGCTAAAAAAAAATAATTGTATTTCACCGTAAATAATTGTATTTCACATAATTTCATAGATCATTTCATTCTTGACTCCTGCCAGAACAAAAGTGCACAACCCGGCGCGAAGTCATTTTAATTTTTACACCGTTAAAACAGCAGATACACTTGCTTTGGCTTGAACGAAGTTGTGCAAACCGTCACTTTTTGTCCTTGCAGTGTTCCTCAATAGAGAATTTTAAAATAACCTGCAAATTCTAGAAACACTTTGTTGGCCGCCACTGTACAGCGGTGCCTTCAGGTGTTGCCAACTGTTGTTTTGTTTTGTTGCTGTGGCATGTTGCGAGCAATTTGTGTTGAAGCGAAAAGCATCGAAGAGAATTTTTTAGGAGCGCAATTTACTAATGTCGGAACCGTCTGCTTTTCGGAGCGCAATAATCGCAGGCACAAGGCAGCATGGATCAACCATGGAGTTTAGACATTTCATGCAAGCACTGAGCTTTACATATTCAAATCAAAGCGCGCCTGACCATAACGAAAACCTACCCCATCGCTTACAGAACTCTCTGAAGGCACAGTAGCCCCTTAAAAGAAAAGAGTACAGCACGCGAGAAACCAACAGAGACGAAGAGGCAGGTTCAGGCTTGGATCTGATTATTCAGAACACCGAGTCAACACGATGCCCGGAGCAACCAGAAAACTGAAAAACAGGTCAATCTCAGCTGCCGAAAATGGATGTTTTATGCGCGACATCACGTTAGCTGCGCCATTGTAAATTCCAGACTCCTGTAACCAAAGGCTGCACAAAGAACTATCCGGGGCGAGCGCTGCTGAAAATGTGTAGTTTCTTCCTTGTATTTGTTTATGGCGTTTTTTTATTGAACAGAATAGAAATCAGGAAGGTTGTGTAAACGTCCCACTGTCACGCTCCAACATATGTTTGCCAGGCGGCAGTACGATTTCTAAGAGAGGGCAAGAGGTGACGTTACCTCTCTGCTCTGCTTTATTTTATGAATTCTGACAAAACATCATTATTTTCTTTTTATTACATTTAGAAGAAAAAAGAGCCTCAAAATAGTTGTTTCCTGCTCTCATTTTTTTAAAACATGTTTCTATTTGCCCCAGAGGTTTATCATTTTCACACGCTCCCAAATGTCACCTCAAGGAAGCGGATACAAACCGAGATAAAAGTCACAACAACACTTGTACTAACGCGAAGAGTCTCACGTCATTGGCACTTGCAATTTGTACTTTCACAATTTTAACTCTTGGAAAAACTGAAGTTTAATGACCCAATTACTTCAAATCCGCTTATTACTGCAAACTATGCGTGCACGAAAAGTCAAAACGTATCTAAACAGTAAAAGGAGACAATATGCACACAGAAATTGTGTCACAGCAGCAAAATCTGGTCTCCCAATATCGTATGCCTCGACTATATTGATCGCAAAATTCAATTTAACGCTTGTGACTATGTCGACGCACTTAGGGGACCTATTGCTAGCGACTGTAATTTTAAAAGGTGAAAGGTAGGTATAATGGAGTCGGTAGAAGGATTGAGGCGCATATAAGTGGGGACTTTCTCCAGGCCAGCGATAATGCGCAGGACCTGAACGTAAAAGTGCTAGGAAGTGGAAGACATAAAGCAATGAGAGAAGCGGCAGTAGGCACATGTTTAGGACGAGACGGCATACATTTCAATGAAAGCCGGGTAGCAATGATTGACAGGCTTCGTATGGGCTGTGGAGTGGTTTTTTTTTAGGGGCGCACGGAAACTCAGGCAATTAGAGTCGGTGGCCACGAATATGAATGCCAGCGTGATTACAGACACCTAGGGGAAAGAAATAGTAAAAATTTATAATCGGGAAAAAAAAGTAAACCGCAAAAATGGTGCCCCTCATGCACCACTCCCATATTACAGGCGTAAAGATGATTCGATGATTGAATGCACATGTCCTAGAACGCACAAATAACTTCAGGGCAACTCGAAGCTGGTGAATGAACTGAAAAGGGGTAAGCTACTCAGTGACAAAACACCCGCAGGAGTGGAACCAAGGAGAAAATTCTAGGCTAAGGCAGATGGGAGGGGGGGACTCCTAAATGAGTGTGCAATTTTATTGGAGAGTGCACGGGCGAGCCCCGACCAGAACGTGCGCCGAGGACGCACCTTCCGGTCTCAGTAGGTCAGAGTGATGGGGTTTGAAGCCACAGGCTGCTTTCTCAAGCCATACACCCTGGGAAGCCGAGCACCAGGACAGGTCATAGCTTACATCCACTTGAGAAACCGGTGCGTAACTGGCGGCACTTAAGATGCCTGGCAGGGGCTCAGCTATCCCCTCTGGTCCGCTAGGAACGCTGTCAGGTGGAGGCCTCACGCGCACGCATGCACGCTCACGCACGCACACACACACACACACACACACGCACGCACGCACGCACGCACACGCACGCACACGCACGCACGCACGCACGCACACACACGCACACACACACACGCACGCACACACACACACGCGCACACACACACACACGCACGCACGCACACACACACACGCACGCACGCACCCACCCACACACACACACGCACACACGCACACACACTTCCCCAAATCGGAAGGAGGAGGGCCATAGTAGAGAGTTCCAAAATAATTCAAGCAATCAGGGATTTTTAACATGCTCTAAGTCTCAGAGGACGCCGGTAAATTTTAGTCCAATGTTATGGGCATCCACCAATGTGAAGCATACTGCGAATAAGGGAGCAATAAGTCATTGACATCAACCCAACCACATACATAAGGCTACAAAGAAAAACTATTAAGATTCCTCAGGAACTCTGTACTTGAACAAAAAATTGGCTGTGGCTTAGCTTCGTTAAGCCCAGTAATTGCGAAAGCATTATCCGTAGCTTCGCCATGGTTCAGCTGGTAGCGTAGCTGGTGGTGGTGCTTGTGGTCAGAGTTGTGGTGATGCATCGGTTATGCAATCCAATCCGATCCAATCCAATCCAATCTAATCTAATCCAATCTAATATGCTAATATGGTAGCTACCGGCCTCACTACGCGGCGGGCTGAAAGTGCAACTAGTATTGCTTTCGCAATAAAATTTTCCCTCCAGGTCTCGCGTTAGAACTAGGCTGCACCGCCTCACCGAGATAGTCGCTCTATGAACTCAGCTAATGGAAATGGCAAGCATATTGTAGGACGAAAGCGGATTCATCGAACTGTTCTCATTAGCTTCTCATTATACTCCACGATGGGGGATTTCTCGAAACATTCAGCCAACATCAATGCCAATTCCACTTATTTATTCATTCGCTCCCGTCGTACAGTGGGCTTCCCATCCTGTTAATTGGTGAATGAATGCGCCGGTGAGGCGGAGGCACCGGGAACGTACTCCGGACAAGGACGGAATTTTTTGAACTGTGAAGTTTCTCTGTAAGTTGCGTAGCTTTGTTACGTAGCCAGGCGGCTGCGCATTGGAAGATGCAAGCGAGCACTACTCGCTGATAGAGCGCTTTTTTCGATCAGCCTACATTGAAGTGTGGCATCGCGGTTAAGGCAGACGTAAGAATGAGCTGTTTTGTGAAGAACACTTAGCGCATTCTCCGACGGCTCACTGATTTTCAGATCACCTACTATTGTCTTGGAGCCTCTGTCATCGCCTTTTTTTTTTCATTAGCTTTCATAGCGATCGAGAACTGGGAAGTCCTGAGCATCCGTAATTGTCGCTTTGGTGGACGCAGTGCCTTCGAAGGGCATCTTTTCTGTCAATATTACTTATCTCTTTCAACTGCCTTCTGTCTGCAATGACAGTCACTGTGGCCCAGCCCGAACCAGTAGATAGTCTCATGCACCTTCCTCTTGAATCTTCGTTGGGTTGCCACAAGAACAATAACCAACGTAACTATAGTTATTCTAGGTAAGTCACCGTGGCGTTTGAGGAAGCGTGGCGCCCGGCCGAGGCAACGGCCCCGGCCGTCGCTATTCACTATTACGTTAAGAGCCGCTGCATTCAACCCCTACTCTTTTAGTTCCAGGAAATGAGTTCAGCTTCTATCGCAGCCTTCGTGGGGCTCTCTTTGAAATGCCGTAGACCTTTCTAGGCCTTCTGCAGCACTCACCGCTTTTTTTGTGTGCGTCTAGAGCGCTAGGCTTCTAGGCGCCCTGAACAATGCAGCCACGGACCATATATTGCTCATGGATTACGTTTGTACTATTACTGTGAAGTTTTTCTCGAATTTCTCGACCGCTAAGCCTAAAGAGCTGGCTAAATCCCCCAGTCGCGGCCGCCATGTTTTGTTAAAGGCGAAACGCAAAAGGTGCCCTTATGCTAAGCGATGTGAGCGCATATAAAATAACTAAAGGTGGTCTAAACTGATAAGGAGCCCTCTACTGTGGCGTCCCCCTTAGCCAATGTGTGGCTTCGAATGCTTAACCCCACTATTCTCAATTCACAAACTGTTTTCTTCAATAACAAGAAAAAAATTCTTTCAGGCTAGCTGACTGCTGTGGGTTTTGCCTGAATTTTTCAATCCCGGAATGCATTCGAATTGAGAAACTTTGTCCAACTTTCCTGTTGTTTGATAAAATTTATACGACCTTACCACCTTCTCCAAGTGCATCCATGGCTGACCATGTTCTGTTCTAGTAATGCAAGGTGCCGAATAATTATGTGCCAACGTTTAGGTACCACATAGCGCTTGCGGGTAAATACTTTTGCTGTAATTACTGTCTTTGGTACAGTGGATAATTTGGCAAAAATGATGACTACAGAAAAAATGAATCGGTGCCGTATTGTAGGGTCATGTCCAGTTTTTGTCCTCAGTTGTTACAGACGAATGGACAACGTTAACACGACCTCTACTGCAAACAGCACCAAATTTTCCTTCCTCTTTTCTCTTTTTCTTCCTTGTTCTCTTAATTTCTCCTCCCCTCGCCCCCCCCCCCCCCCCCATTGATCGTCCTACTCTGCTCAACATGTTAGGCGGCCAAGGCCACCCTTATACACTTGCTCTGTTAATGCACCAATTAATGTAAGTTCTCCCATACCCAACCCATATCCTCCTCATGGGAAGACGCTCTGGGAGTTGCTCAACGAACTGGACATATATAGCTAGTGGACAAAGATCTGGGTGAACCCCATGCCCGTGAAAGCATGGACAAGCAGTAGCACACCTTTGAGGACCTTCCGTTCTTTTGACAAAATAAAGTTGTTAACCGTAATCACCACTAACCGCGCCCTTCAGCGTATTAACTTCGGACATAACGAACGTAAGCACGCCACATTGCATATAACTGAATTTCTTGTCCGGCCTTGTTGTCCGGCCCATGTTAAGAACTTTGTTGGTTGACCTCCGATTTAGCAAGCTTTATTGTGCCACCCTTGGAGATAGCGATTCCGGCTGTAAACGCCACCGCCCTGACTGAGTGGTAATGGTGCTCGGCTCCTGAACCGAAAGAAGCGAGTTCGATCCATTTCGCGTTTTAATGGGGCAAAATGCAGGAGGTACGTGCGCTGCGCGATTTCAGTGCACGTTAAAGGATGCCCGGTGGTCGAAATTATCCAGAACCCATCACTACGGCGTCCTTGATAGCCTGAGTCGCTTTGGGACGTTAAGCACCATAAACCTAAACCTTTGGAATTTAACGTATTAAATCGACCACCGAGGATCGCAGATGCTTTTTTTTTTCTTTCACAAAACTCTTCTTCCTAAACTTCTACTTCTCAGAGTTGTTCTTGATGACAAGTTTTCGCATGCATGGGCTCATTGCATTCTTGTTTTCAACCCCCAGTCACCCTAATGCCAAGAGGGGCTCTGCACATAAATATCAATAAAATGAATAAACAAATGAAGAACTTGGACATTCGCAGTGAGCAAGAAGATCATTCAGTTCATTTCAGCCAGATAGTTGAGACAGCCAGGACACTCAGCTGTTTGAGCGTAAATTAAACAGCGTTCATTAAACTTTATTTCAATACTCTAGCAGATCCTCCCAGTGCCCAATGGTGTTAAGTGCCTCAATCGGACATAAAATTTGCAGTACCTTTGATGATCCGTTAGATGGGCGGATGAGATTAAGTAATTTGCGGGAATACGGTGGCCGCAACTGGCGAAGGACAGGGTTAATTGGAGAGACATGGGAGAAGCCTTTGCACTTCAGTAGGTGTAGTCAGGCTGACGATGATGAATACCTGCAAACAGTTTTCGTCTATGTCGAGTGCGCCTAACATGATAGCAAGGAAGATATTGTAGTAAAGCATGATCGTCGCGTCCTATGCCTGCTGGTTCAACAGTGAGCTATTAAGTGCAAGGGCTATTACCACTCATCTTAGAGTAGTTCGCTCTCTCCGTTGTAGCACCAGATTGAAAAACTGGTTTCTCAGGAAAGTAACTGGCGCAGCAATTGTCGCACACCTCGGTGAATGCCCAAACCACGCTATATGGAAAAGAAGCAAGGTGGAAGTGAAAAAAAGGAAGACAGAAAGAGGTGCCATAATGGAGGGCTCGGAAGAACTTCGACCACCTAGGGATATTTAATGTGTACTGACATTCAACAGCACACTGGCGCCTTTTGCGTTTTGCCTCCATCGAAATGCGGCGTCCGCGGCCAGATTCGAAATGGGCAACTCCGGCTCAGTAGCCGTGCACTCTCACGACTTAGCTATTTTTGAGGAATTGCATCTCGAAAGTTCATCACTAAAGCCGGCTCTTCTGCCACATTTTTCGCGCAATGAGTGCTCTTTTCTTTATGGGAAATACGACTGTTTACATAAGCCAAAAATTAAAGATTGCGACGGTAATTAATCAGACACATAGGATGAGAGTAGAGCTTGATTAGATTTTTGTTGCGTGCCCGCCTGTTATCAGTGCGTGTATCTGCCGCCAATACCTTTACCGATGAATTTGCTGCATGATTTACTACTTTGTTTCGCGCGGCCTCATTCATATGTTTCTATATTTTTCGGCTTGCGTTTCTTGGATCTAAAGCACAATATTTTGTGCAACATCATGTCATTCTAAACTCGTGTCATTAAGTTTGTCATATGCCTATAAGAAGCATTCCTTTTCTGAATTATTTTTGCCGTTACTCTAGATCTGAACTATATCTGACGATAAAGGGTGAGCACGTGGCCTGGAAATGGAACTTTGAGTGTGCAGTTGAAAAAATTTTAGCTTTCACCGAGCAATCCCTGGCGACAACACCGTTACCCGCTTTGACTTCTCCTGGCGCCCACTTGGTCGTATAGATTTCATGCTGGTAACTGGAGAGCCAAGCCATGGCCAGCAAAACATCAGAAAGAGCAGGATGGCTCGGAGAGGGCTTTGGCAATGTATTTTGTTTAGAAGTTTGGAAGAAAAGACTAACAGTGAAAGTAACAGAGATGGGTACGTGTTTCTGCCCATTGTATTGATTGCTCTTGAGGTGTCACAACTACTGAGAGAGGCATACATCCTCCAGGCGCTTTTTATTTTTTGAAGTTCGGCCTCTTTGACGTCAAGTGCCACACCAAGCTGTCGTCGGTTCACCTTAAACAATCTGATATTTTCTGCGCCGCTTGTTTCTGACCGTTCTCTGAATTACCAAACAAGCGATTGTGCTGTGTGGGTCGCTAAAAGGCAGGATGATAAAAATAGAAAGGACCTACAAGTGCATAGAATGAACGAGGTCTAGTCGGCTGTTCGATATGATGAAATTGTGGGAAACCGTTGAAAGAATTAAGAAGCATAGATATTGATTCAGTGCGCTTATGTTAGTGCTGTGACTTATCTCTGCTTATCTCTGTTCCAATGCATAATGAGGCGTTCAAAACAAAATATTTGCTTAAAAGTGATTTATTTTTCGGAGGACACCTTCCATCGAAACAGCGTCTTTTTCTTGGGTCGCTTTTCGGCTTCTCAAGTGGTCATCAAAACAGTCTCTTAAGGGGAATGCGCTTAGTTGGAGCTCCTAAGCAAAATAGCACTGCGTCTATACAAAAGGAATTCATGAGGAGACTATCAAATGAGTGCGAGCGATGTGTAAAGCGACTCTGTTATAGGTTTATGGCTGAAATTAAACGCATTTATCAACAAAGCCCGCACTTGGCCCACCACTGTGTCAAATGGCGCTCCAATTTTGCCAACGTTCGAGAGATATCTAGCGACGTTGTTCAAAAAATATTTGATCCGTGGTTTGACGCCAATAAACCTGCTTGAGAGAAAGCTGAACATTCACCTAAAAGAAAGAGAGATGAAAATTATAGAAGGAAATATAGAGTAAAGAAACACTGCACGTTGATTAACATGACCAACGAGAGTTCATAAGATAGTGACAGCTTGCATTCGATTAAGAGAATGAAGTTTATAATGGAAGGAGAGTCGTATTATTGGGACTTGGTATTATGATGTTTGAGTAGTTTCCCTCATTGCTTCGTTAAGGTTTAGCTGCTCAATTGAGTTGAAGCCTAAGAATTCCCAGAGTGACATTGATGCAAGTCTATAGCGTCTACTGATTGCAAGGATCTCACCTTTGGCTTTGAACAAAAGAACTGCGGGGCGCCTTATGTGTCTCCTCAGGGAAGATATTCGTGTCCATTTACTAATCTTCAAGTCAACTTAGAGCCTTGTGACGTGTAAAAACGCTAACCGTAGTTTTGATTCAGAACTACGAAGTTTTTACAAACATCTTGTAAATATTTACGGGTACTTAGCCAAAAACTTCGTCTCAGCAAATGAATTCACAGGCAGCATCGTTGACCTTTCTTTCCCATTAATTAAAGTGTGCTTATCGAAATGTTGTCCTTAAGCTGCTGCACCTAGACAAATATTTTTTGTCGGGGCACACGAGAAAGCAAGAATTTAATAATTTTGACAAAACAGTTAGGAATGGTGAAAAGCACTGAAGTCCTTAGCAAACCTTCAGTTCGATGCGAACCAGAGGTCGGCTGTGCTGTTTTGCTAAATTGCAGTCCTCGAGACGTGAGTTTAAATGCTATAAGGCAATATTAGCATAGGTTGGTGGCTTTTATGAACAGCGAAAAGGACATGTCCTGAATCGCGACGAACATTCGAAAGTAGAGCCCTTACTGCGGGAAGTACAGCAATGCCATGTGAAGAACTGGCATTTGCATACCTTTTCTTATCTTCCGTTCGTTACTGAACAAATTTGCTGTCTCAGGATTAAAACGTACGCTCAAACGTCTAAGATGGTAAGGAATTAACCAGAAAAAAATTAAAAACTACGCCGCTCGACTGCAGCTGTTCGATACATCAGCCTATTAAGAGCAAGAAAGCAGTAATAGGCAGCAGCCAGAAGTATCTCCTCTCACACAGAGGTAGCCTGCCCCTCCTCAATTTAGCGTTAATATTTTTTTTTCAAACGTCTAGCGCAATCCTAAAGGAACTTTGAGGTGGCCCTAATTATCTCATCGATTCGACGTGGCACAGGGCACCATAGCCACTCTTTCTACAGCGACCTGCCGGGCCGACAATTAGGGCCACTAAAAATTGTCTCCCCGCTTCTACGCCGCCGGTAATGTCCAAGAGACACTTCAGGCCAGCCCTTCTTTAAGAGATTTCTACATGTGTGGAAGGCGGTGCGGTGTGGTTTGCTTTTCCTTGTCTTCATTTCTATTACCTTGTTCGTTAACGCAAAACTCAAGAAGACCTCGAGTAGGGGATGGAGAAGCAAACGTCAGTGGTGGAACAGCTTAATACGGCCGTTGAACGCCTGAGATTGCAGAGGAAAAGGAATACGTTTGGGAAGCCCACTCTGCGTAAAGAGAGATGGAGGCCGCTACTTTTGTGGTAAAAACCATCCTGTGGAGCGATTAGACAGTGGAGGCCTACACACCACATGAACATGGCCTTACATTCATAGACCAGAGGCTTTACACGGCAGCGCTCTGAACCTCAGCTGAAATGTTCGGAGCTTTTGGTGGATGCAGTGGTCGCTGGACAAAGGAGGAAGATAACGAGTGAGATTATAATTAACGAATCTCTTAGCATAAAGCTCTTTCTGATTAATAAAATGTTTTACAATCAATCAAACCGTATCTGTTTCCTTGCTGTCAAACATTAAGCACTGATATTCCGTCTTTTGTTTTGGTTTGCAGCAAACCTTGCGCAATGCCCAACCAAGGGTGCGCCCCATTAAAAGAAAAGCCAACAACAACAACGCACATTCAAAACACCCAGCCAGCAAGGAGTTTGAAGCTGCTCTAAAATCATGAACACGGCAGATATAACAGCAAAAAAATTCTTTTTTGCACTCAACACGTTGCCTGCTGCATCATTGTGAACACCTGAAATATAGCCCGCCTACTAACCAACATCTGCTTTGTGTTAGACAGAGCTCAATTTATGTCGGTTATTTCTGAATTTCTTAATACTGCTTGGTTTGCAAATACTTACTGTGCAAAAGGCCAGCGTGAGTGCCCTACTATCGGGTTCTTACAGATGATTACCACTGTCGGGAAGGATTTCTGAGACAGTAAAATGGTGAGGATTTGCGTGTATTTAATTTTTTCCCGTTTTTTTTTATTGCAGCATAGGCCGATTGTTTTACACGTGCGAGTTAGAAGATTGAATAAGCTCATGGTTTCTTCTACGTGTTCATTTTCGCATCCAATGAAGTTTTCTTTGCCCTCGACGAATCACACCTTATATATATATATTGTAACGCACTTGCTGACGAAGGGGGGTTTATTAGTAGGCACGAAAGGGAAGGCCAGGCAAGCTGGGGCAACAACAGCGACAGACTCCACACGGCGCGAGCCCTACTTCGTCGTCGTCGCCCTACTTCGTATGCGCCACCTGGCAATACTAGGTGGCATTATTCCCCCCTTATGAAGAAAAAAAAAAAGAGCGCTGTCGCTGTCGACGTAAGGGTGAAACAAAAAATAAACAAAAAAAACAAGCAAACTGCCGCAACTGAAGCGCGCGAAAACAGCAGCACGGTTGCGTCACCGTGTATAGTACGGCTTAAGCCGCACAACGTGCACAATGTCAGAGTCGGGCTGTCGGCGTCGCGGTTGCGCAGCACCGTCCGGAACCACTTCATAGTTAACCTCACTCACACGCCGTACCACTCTGTAAGGGCTAAAATAGCGGGAGAGCAGTTTCTCACACAAGCCTTGGCGACGAACAGGAGTCCACACCCAGACTTGGTCACCGGGTTTGTAGTCAACCTGTCGGTGGCGAAGGTTCTAACGGCGCGCATCCGAGCTCTGCTGTTGCCCGATGTGCACGCGGGCCAGCTGACGGGCTTCTTCAGCACGTTGGGCAAACTGTTGGGCGTCTGGGGCGAGTTGGTCATCCTCTGGGCACGGGAGCATGGCATCAAGCATGCTCTGGACTTCGCGTCCGTACACAAGGCGAAACGGGGAGAAGCGCGTAGTTTCCTGCAGGGCGGTGTTGTAGGCAAAGGTGACATACGGCAGGACCTCATCCCAAGTTTTGTGTTGAACATCTACGTACATGGAAAACATGTCCGCAAGGGTCCTGTTTAATCGTTCGGTCAAGCCATTGCTCTGCGGATGGTAGGCCGTGGTCTTGCGGTGTGTTGTGCAGCTCAGCCGAAAGATGTGGTCGATTAGTTGCGCTGTAAACGCCGTCCCTCTGTCTGTAATCACGTGCGAAGGAGCGCCATGTCGCAGGACGATGTTGTGCATGAAAAACTCTGCGACTTCTGAAGCTGTGCCACGAGGGATCGCCTTGGTCTCGGCGTAGCGAGTCAAATAGTCGGTAGCAACTATGATCCACTTATTGCCGCCCTGCGACAAGGGGAAAGGGCCTAGGAGGTCCATGCCGATCTGGTCGAACGGAGCGCGAGGGGCAGTAACGGGCTTGAGAAAACCCGCCGGCTTAAGTGGTGGCGTTTTCCGGCGCTGGCATTCTCGGCAGCTTTTAACGTATCGTTTGACATCAGCAGAAAGTCCAGGCCAGTAATACATGTTCCGCACTCTGGCGAGCGTACGTGAAAAGCCCAAGTGGCCAGACGTGGGCTCATCGTGGCAGGCGAAAAGAACGTCAGATCGGAGGTCGGCTGGAATGACGAGAAGGTAAGGTTTATCGTTGCCTCTCGAGTTCTTCTTGTACAAGAGACCTTGCAGCAAACAGAAGGATCCAAGACGTCGAGAGAAGTGACGAGGTATAACCGTATCACTACCTTCAAGGGCGTCAATGAGAGGGCGAAGGTCCGAGTCCGCCCTCTGCCGAGTCAGTAGGTCGGAGGCGGTGAGAGTACCAAGGAAGCCGCTGTCGTCATCGGGCGCTGCGTCGGCAGGATCAACTGGTGCACGCGACAGTGTGTCGTCGTCTTCGTGTCTGCGGCCGGACTTGTAAACAATAGTAATGTCAAATTCCTGGAGCCGTAAGCTCCAGCGTGCCAGGCGTCCAGATGGGTCTCGCAAATTTGCCAGCCAGCATAGGCAGTGGTGATCGGTGACCACTTTGAATGGGGGGCCGTAAAGATAAGGGCGAAACTTCATGGTGGCCCACACGACCGCAAGACATTCTTTTTCAGACGTGGAGTAATTGCTCTCAGCGCGGGAGAGAGTACGGCTAGCATAGGCGATAACCCTCTCAAGGCCGTCTTGGTGTTGAACAAGGACCGCGCCAAGACCGATGTTACTGGCGTCGGTGTGGACCTCGGTATCGGCATCTTCGTCGAAGTGCGCAAGAACGGGAGGTGTTTGAAGGCGCTGGCGGAGCGTAGAGAAAGCGGTCTGTTGCTCAGTGGTCCAGACAAAGGAGGTGGTATTCCTGGTGAGGCGCGTCAACGGCTCAGCAATTGTGGAAAAGTCCGCAATAAAGCGCCGATAATACGCACAGAGACCCAGGAAGCGCTGGACAGCTTTCTTGTCGGTCGGAACGGGAAAACGTGCGACGGCGGCAGTCTTTTCGGGGTCCGGCCGCACTCCCTCAGCGCTCACAACGTGACCCAGAAATTTCAGCTCTTCGTAACCGAAATGACACTTCTGGGGCTTCAGAGTAAGGTCTGCCAAGCGGAGGGCTTCGAGGACAGCCCGCAGGCGCTGGAGATGTTGGTCAAACGTTTCCGAAAAAACTACGACGTCGTCCAAGTAAACAAGACAGCTTTGCCACTTGAGGCCTGTGAGGACGGTGTCCATCATCCGTTGGAACGTAGCCGGGGCGGAGCACAAACCGAAAGGAAGCACTTTAAATTCATAGAGGCCATCTGGAGTCACAAAGGCGGTTTTTTCGCGGTCCCGTTCGTCTACTTCAATTTGCAAATAGCCGCTCTTTAAGTCAATGGATGAGAAGTACTTAGCGCGCCGTAATCTATCCAGCGAGTCGTCAATGCGCGGCAACGGGTAGACGTCCTTTTTGGTCACACTGTTCAGTTTGCGATAGTCGACACAAAACCGGAGAGTGCCGTCCTTCTTCTTAACAAGGACTACAGGTGAAGACCACGGGCTTTGGGAAGGTTGGACAACGCCATCGTCAAGCATTTCCTGAACCTAAGTTTGGATAACCGCCCGTTCTTTAGCAGAAACACGATAAGGCTGCTGTCGTATAGGGCGAGCGTCGTCATAAGTGATGATGCGGTGCTGCGTGATGGGTGTTTGACGAACCTTCGAGGAGGAAGCGAAGCACGACTTGTATTCCTTCAGCAGCTGTTCCAAAGCCAGGCGTTGCTCCCGAGACAGGTGGCAGTTTATGTCGACGTTTTCAAGGGAAGGTTCGTCTGTGCCGGCTGCCGCGGACACAAAACAAACGGGAATATCGGTAACAGGTTCGGCAGAAGCGATAGCCGTTCCTGCAAAAAGGTGCCGGTACTCATTAGAAAAATTAGTGACCAGGACCGCAGACCGGCCACCACGAAGCGTCAGTAAACTGCGAGCGGCGCAGATGCCTTGAGTAAGCAGGAGTGAACGGTTAGCCTCGGCGACTGCTTCTGCGTCATGCAAGTCGTTGCAAGTGACTTCAACCAAAACACTGCTCCGTGGCGGCAACGTGACACTGTCTGCAGAAACACGAAGGGCGGCACTGCGATGGCAAGATTCGGCGAGGTGGGTCGCTTTACCGGTCGAAAAGGTGATGATTCGTCGGCGGAGGTCGATGACAGCAACATACTCCCGCAGAAAGTCAATGCCGATAATGAGATCGCGGGAGCAATTGCATAGAACTACACAACTGATGACGAACGTAGATCCCTGAATCTGAACGCGAGCCGAGCAAATACCCTTTGGAGTAACGAGATGACCACCGGCAGTACGGAGATGCACTACAGAACAAGGCGTAAGGACTTTTTTTAGAAGAGTCGCCAATTTATCACTGATAATTGAATAGTCGGCCCCGGTGTCCACTAATGCACTGACTCTGTGACCGTCGAGAAGAACAGGTATGTCCAAGGAAACGCAGCTGTCTTGGTCAGATGACGGTACTATCTGTTCACGGTCGGAGCGTAGCGGCGGCGGCGGGAGGTCTTCAGCGCAGCGACTCCCAGCGACCTCGCCCCCAAAGGTCGCTGGTCTCAGTTTTCCCGGCGAGCGACCCTGTACTGCTCGCGGGGAGCTGTGCGGGTTCGGGGAAGAGCGCCGCGGCTGATGCGGCGCACGGGCTGAAAGTCGCTGTTCCGCGAGGAAGTCTTCAATGGCTGGAGGCCGGTGGCCAAACCGGGGTCTGGGCGAATCGGCGCGAAAGCCCTGCAGACCGAGGCGTCGATAAGAGCAATTGCGGTAGAGATGGCCTGGTTCTCCGCAGTGAAAGCAGAGTGGCCGGTTGTCAGGTGTGCGCCAGACATCGGCCTTCCGCAAGTGCACTCGGCGATCGTCGAAATACGGGACTGGTGGAACTGGGGACAGCGGTGCAGGAGGCGTTACTGGAATCGGCGGTGGCGAAGCTGCAGCCGGGCGTCTCGCAACTTCTGCATAGGTGGGGCGGCTGTAGTCTCCCGGCAGAGGTGGTGTTTCGACGGTAGGACCCCTGAACGCCTGTTGCACCTCCTCGCGAACAAGAGCGGAAAGCGAACCAAGTGCAGACTGCGATGGGCTGCAAAACTTGAGGACCTCTTCACGCACAATGGTGCGAATCAGTTCGCGCAAATCGTCAGGGTGGCTCCCGGCGGTGGCAAATGATTCGGTAACTGCAGCAGCATGCACGGGCCGGTTGTAAGTCGCAGAACGTTGTTGAAGAACCTTTTCCATCGTCGCGGCCTCGGCAAGGAATGCAGCGACGGTCGATGGTGGGCTGCGCACGAGGCCTGCAAATAGCTGTTCTTTGACGCCGCGCATGAGTTGGCGCACCTTTTTCTCTTCGGGCATGGCCGGGTCAGCTCGCCGGAAGAGCCGAGTCATATCCTCCACGTACATGGCTACAGACTCATTCGGCATTTGAATGCGAGACTGCAAAGCCCGTTCAGCCCGTTCTCGGCGATCCGTGCTGGTGTAGGTCTCCAGCAGGCGTCGGCGGAACTCATGCCATGATGTTAGCGCATCTTCTCGGTTCTCGTACCACGTACGTGCCCCATCCTTCAGGCTAAAGAAGACGTTTCGAAGCTTGGCTGCGTCGTCCCACTGGTTGAACGAGGCCACGCGTTCAAACTCGACCAGTCAGTCTTCGACGTCTTCGAGCTGACTGCCATGGAATGGTTTGGGCAGTCGCGGATTCTGCAAGGTATAGTAGGCTGCAGCTGGCATAACAGGTCGATGGGTGGGTGCTCTTGCAGACTCCAAAAGCCCGTGTTCGGGAGGTAGGCCTTGGTTTCTCCGGCTAGCACGGTGCACAGGGGTGTCCACCAGCGAAGGACTGGAGCCCAGGGTATGCGGAGGAGTATTAGACATATACAGGGATCTTACCCAGAACCTCCACCAGACTGTAACGTACTTGCTGACGAAGGGGGGTTTATTAGTAGGCACGAAAGGGAAGGCCAGGCAAGCTGGGGCAACAACAGCGACAGACTCCACACGGCGCGAGCCCTATTTCGTCGTCGTAGCCCTACTTCGTATGCGCCACCTGGCAATACTAGGTGGCAATATATATATATACGCACGCAGCTTCCATCCTCTTCGTTCAATGACGTTCTACGTCACACCTGCGGTAACTCAGGACGTTCCACGTCCGCCGCCTATGAACGTGGGTGGCGCTGATGAACACTCTCAAGGTTAGGTTACTTGTAAACATAAATACCCCCGAAAGCTGAAGATTTGACAGCCGTCGCCGTAGCTCAGAGGTAGAGCACCGGACGCGTAATTCGGAGGTTGTGGGTTCGGATCCCACCGGCGGCATGTGGTTGTTTTTCTTCTCCTTTTCTAATCAATTAGCATTAAGCGATAACATGTTCAGTAATATTCGAAATTGATCAACACCACAAATTAAATGAATAAATTAAAAAAATCCCCTGTGCCCCTTGGTTTCTGTGGCTGTTGGCTTCTGTCGTATATATATATATATATATATATATATATATATATATATATATATATATATATATATATACGAGGTCTGTTAGAAAAGTATCCGACCTTTGGCCTAAGAAAAAGAAATGGCATAACTGGAGCGCTGGAAACCTAATTACCTTCAAAGTAGCCTCCTTGGGACTCAACACACTTCTCCCAGATGTGTTGCCACTGTTGGAAGTATTCCGAAAAGGCCTTTTTCGGAATGGAGTTTAGCTTAGCTGTCGTTGCAGCCATAATGTACTCTCTTGTCTGAAATCGCGCTCCTTTCAATGACCTCTTCATTTTGGGAAACAACCAGAAGTCGCGGGGGGCTATATCAAGAGAGTAAGAAGCCTGTTGAACTACAGGTGTCTGGTTTTTCGCCAAAAAAGTCTTAATCAAGTGCGAGGAATGTTCAGGAGCATTGTCGTGATGGATGCGCCAATTTCCTGTTGACCACAACTCCGGTCTCTTGCGCCGCACACCATCACGTAGGCGACGGAGGACATCCCTGTTGTACTCTTTGGTCATTGTTTGACCCTGGGGCATGCGTACTCGTGGTGTGTCACACAGCAAGAGTCCAAGAAAGCAGTCAGCATCACTTTGACGTTGCTGAGCATTTGGCAGACCTTCTTTGGTCTTGGGGACGTGGAATGCTTCTACTGTGACGACTGGGATTTGGTTTCCGGGTCGTATCCGTACACCCAAGACTCGTCACCAGTGATTATGGTGTTGATGAAGTCGGGGTCACTGTTTGTGGAATCCAGCGTGTCCTGTGAGACTTCAACACGAAGCTGCTTTTGCACCAACGTGAGCAGCTTCGGCGCGAATTTCGCCGCAACTCTCTTCATGGCCAAATCTTCGGTGATAATGGAATGTGCAGAAAAACTACTGATGTCCAACTCTTCCGCAATTTCTCGGATAGTCACACGACGGTCCCGCATCACCACAGCGTTCACTTCGGCAATGACCTGGCCATTTCGGCATGTTGATGGCCGACCAGAGCGTGGCTCGCTCTCCACCGATGTGCGGCCACCTTTAAACCAGTTGTACTATTGCTTAATTTGTGTGCTGCTCTAAGCATCATCACCGAAAACCGTCTAAATATTTCGAATGGTTTCCACTTCACTGACGCTCCGTTTCTGCCAAAATTTGATGCATTAGCGCTGCTCCTGTCGCACCGCCATTTTGCTTGCACTAAAAAACCGACGAGAGCACTGCGCACTACCTCACTCAAACGCTGCCTGCCAGCGACTGACGCTATCGGCAGGCGGGAAAAAATTCGTGCATGCGCACGACGGTTCAAGGTCTGCTGGTGCAAGCGCGCTTGTTTCATATCGATCAGGTGTTCGCAACAAAAAAATAAGGCCGGATACTGTTCTAACAGACCTCGTATATATATGTATATATACACCACACACCATAAGTTAAGTAAAAGGAAGAACATCGCTTCATATCGACACATTTATTAGGTCGACGCTTCGGCAAGCTGGCCGTAACTTGGACGTAATAAATGTTTCGATATGAAGCGATGTCCCTCCTTTACTTAAATTATAAATAGCAGTCGAGAAAGTTTTTCTTCACAATATATATATACACAAACATATATATCACTCGGCACTGCGTGAAACTTGAAGTCGCGTTCCCCAGACACCACCCATGGACCCGCGCAGGGGTGTGACGTATCCGCAGGAGTGTGACGTATTCACTCCGCCAGCCATACGAAAAGAGCGGGAAACTTGCTCTCAAAAGTTGAAGAGGTTGCAGACACACGGGACATCAGAACATGGCTCTTACGCAAAGGCATGCCTGTGTATGGCAGTGTTCAGTCGTTTATTTTGTAAGTAAGCTGACCATAAAAATTCCAATACTAACGGTCGTCCTTTCAACGCTTTCTTTTCAAAATTTTTTTGTCTACAACAGGCTCCAACACACCACAGTAAATTTATATATAGCCGCAATTACTCGAGGTTGCTCTTCTATACACACGTTGTTCCGTCGATATCGCCGCCAGATATAGGGCTCCATAGAAAGCGCATCAGTCAAGCATACAATGGCTTGCTTGTAACTAGGAAGAAAACTAAAACAAATTATCAGGACGGCGTGAAATAATTCATAAGAAGGCATATGCGGCAGGCTCTTCTTGGATAATATGAGTCCACAAGAATTGAAGTTGTGCTCACGAATAAACTCAGGGCACCGTAAATTATAACTGGCCAAGAGCCTCGACTTTTGTTTGCTTGTAATCAAGTAGACATCGGAAAATTTGTTAAGAGTAAAATCAATGCTCCAAAAATTATTATTAGCGGTCAGCCTAAGGTAAAAACTGCGCGACTGACCTTTTTAGAGCCAAACGCTGTGCTCTGACAACAGCCTCTTGAGACCGAGCTTTTCGGCTTGTGATTGCTGATACCTTCTATTCCATTGAAAAACAAAACAAAACAATATCTGTAAAGAAAATATGACAGCCTTCCTTATTCGCCGAAGTAGGTTTCTCTAGATTTGCAGCAGTCGTTCTCTTATCAAGTGGTAGCTTTTAACCAGCAACGCAAATATAGCTCTAAACAATAAATTATGACCGCCGCGGTGGCTCAATGGTTATGGCGCTCGGCTGCTGACCCGAAAGACGCGGGTTCTTTCCCGGCTGCGGTGCTCGAATTTCGATAGAGGCGAAATTCTAAAGGCCCGTGTACTGCGCGATGTTAGTTCACATTAAAGAACCCCAGGTGGTCGAAATTTCCGGAGCCCTTCACTACGGTATCCCTCATAGCCTGAGTAGCTTTGCGACGTAACCTCCCCACCCAGACGAAACCAAAAGAATAAATTACAAACCACACTATGGTGTTGTTGGTGTGTGTTCTCTCCCCTTGTGTCCGTAGTCCTGGTTTTGCGCTACTCTTATGTTATGGATCAATACCGACTTGCCCAAATTTCCACCCTGCAAAGCCGCTACCATTCATTTGTTTCGGCATGCCGAGATTCAAACACTTGGCATATCATCTGACTGAAGCGCATTTACTCTCACCAACTCTCACCAATGCTATGTGCTTCCTCACAATTTATTTCAGCCCCGGTAATTGCTGCGGTGCGTAGGCTAAACTGTGGCGCACACAAACTTCAGCTCAATTTCAGATGGTTCTCGTTTATTTCTACATTTCATTCTCGTTTTGCTACATTCACAGTATTCGCGAATACATTCACACTCGATAGCTACTACTGCAAATAGAGGCCTCGCGTTGCATTCGTCAGTTATCGTTTCTATGCAGGTTTTCTGGCAGCAGCAGTAAAAAATGAAGCGAAAGTGTGGCGGGAACTTTGTTTGTCTAACTGCCAGTTGCTCAAGTTGCAGCACCGAACTACGTAATAGCATATATTTTTCTTCTTGATTTACTTTTCGTTCGGACTTTTCCAAGGAGCTATTTACGAAACGGATTTAGCGTGGGACGTTCAAATTCTGATTAAGAACTCGCAGCTTTACGGTTATTCATTCAGTGCGGACGGTTGCACGAATCGATGCTGCTGTCTTGTTGTCTAATCTCAGATATTCCTTCGCTTGCAGTTTTCGTTGCCGGTGCGCGTGGTTATGACACGCCAACTAGACGTTAGCTCTGCCCTATTGAGGTGGGCAATTACTGCCATTTGTTCAATGGCTCCATTTTTCATGCTTTAATATTTATTTATAATAACATCGTCAAACATGTCCGCACTCAACAAAGTAATAAGCGAAAACTCCGGTAAACTCGAGATAGCACTATTTTCAGCACCTCTGTTATTGCTTTTTCAGCATGCTCGCTTTTGACCATTGATTGGTGGGGGAAAGGATTTCAATACGTTTCTGTAGATAACTAAGCTTATTTCTTCCATCATTTAAAAACAATGGCCACTAAAGTCCCGGTTTTTTTTTTACTTTCCTTCTTCCCGACAGCGGATAGCAGAACGTGGCCGACCCTTACAAAGTTCCTACGTCCTCTGCGTAGCCAATTTCGCCTGCATGCTTCCGGAAATTTCGCTTGGCATCGCCTGCGAAAACGCGTCAAGCATTCTGCATTGTTCTCGAATGTCTCCAATTGGAACGGATTCGGATAAAAGGAAGGGGGCTGTTCTCAAGAAAAAAAAACGAATGTCGCGAAAAGTTTTAATATCTACCGTAGTCAGATACAACTCAAGAGCGATGCACCCGATTTCACTCAAAGGGTGCCCTCGAGCCATTGACGTCGACCGATTCTCATGACGTCGTGCTCGATTACCTTTGGCCTTCTAGCGTGACAACACAAGGGTGCAGATCAAACAGGATTAACCACGGCTTTATTGGATTAACCCCAGCGCCATGCAAATAGGTCGACGCCCTCACCTGGAGAACCACCTTTCAGGAGCACATGCCGCTTCGTTCTCGACTTATATCCCACTATAGTATTGTAGCCTAAATCACAACTGCTCAAAGCCTGCAGTTCATTAAGTACACAATTTAACGTCGTTTACTTTCATTTTCTTACTTCTCGGCCATTCGCGATGGCGTGTACGGTGTTGGATGCTTGTATGGAGATCCCAGTATCCGATATGAAGAACCGGCAGCAAAATGCTGGCGTTCAGCCTGAAGAAGAATTTCAGTCACTCCTGTTTCGTAAATGTTTCGTTCGGAATGAAGAAGCAGTAATTTTTCTTGGCAATCTAATTTTCTTTATGCGTACCATTGATACGCGCGCTAACTTAGAAGCTAGTGTAGGTGCTCACAGAAAAATTTCTGTATCGCAAAAATTCAGAGTGATATGCCCGTCTCGTGGTCAGTCATACGCCTCAATCGGACATCGCCCAAAACCCCGCGCTTTGGTCAGTCCCAAATTTTCGGATCACTTTCCAAGGCAATAATAAATGTTTGCTTGGTGTTTACATAAGCTGAATACAGCATAGTTCCTAGAAAAGCTCCGTGTTTACGTAGAGACCGCGGAAGTTGTATCAGACTTTGTCCACCATTTGCGCTGTGAATAATATGCAAGCCACGACCACCTCAGATGCGTCGATTAACCAGCGGGTTGGTACCACAGAAATAGTGTGTGGTTATTCATTTAGGTTTATGGATTGGAACAAGTACAAACTTCTACAAGCTATTGCCTACATTTTAAATAAGATGCACCATTCGCTTGCTTCCTGTTGCAGAAAACTGCTTAAGTTCTCATTATTAAGTTCTCATTATTTCGTTTACCTCAGCCGCAGACAATGTTGCTAATTTCAGCAACTGCAGAACGATGTCATAAGCATTGGCCGATTTTGTGCTTTATAATATATAGCTCATTTCATGCTTGAAGTATGCCAGACATCTGCAAGTCCATCACTCGATGCTTGAAGTATGCCATACACGTGAAAGTCCATCACACGGTGGTTTCCTGCTTGTTCAAGCAGCCAAAGCCCAGTGATGAAGCTTGTGTTCATTGCGGACCGGCAATGTGTCGCTGAAGATCGATGCATTAGTCCGACGCTCGGCACAGTCATTACCGTCGAAGCGCGGGCTTCTTGATTGAGATTTTCGAGTTGTAGCGCATAAAGAGACAAGGAACGGCGTACGACACGGACACAGCGCTGCATGTGTCCATCATGTTCACCGACCCTTGCCGTTTGACGAGGTATAAGTCAGGAACAGGATCATGTTTGTAGAGTTTGCGATAGACGCCTCCAAAGCAGACGCTTAGTGTTCGGACCATAGTGAAAGAGAAACAGTGCTAATGGTTTTCGTTATTTGCCGGTTTTAGGAAAAAAACAGACTATTATTGCTTTAACCACAAAATATTTATCTAGCTTCAGTGACTGTAGTTTTATATGTTGCAGAGGAGACATGCAGACAGCTTTCAGTTCCTGTTGGTATTGGGGAGTGCCGTGAAGTAACAAATGATCCATGCGGTGCGACTGGAATCACGGTATCTTTTTCACTTAAGCCAATGCCTTTTCTCTTGTGGAATCATTTCGTTCCAATTGCTTATTTTATTTTTACATTCTGACGCAATTTTCGGTAATCACAAAAAGCGCTTGAGATGAAGGCATTTCTAGTATTTTCACATTAGAGGTTCGAAACAGGCTGCCTCGTACACGAAACAAATATAAGCTAACGGAAGAGCAGCTGCGGGTTCTAACCACGAAAAAATTATTCGACATTGTTAACTAACCCGTACTGTAAGATTTCATTGTATGTTTTAACTAATGCACAGATTCACTGTTTTTGCACTTACCTTGTTCGTATATTTTTTCCATTGTTCCTTGTTATTCTTCCCATCATATGTATTTTATGTACTTCCGAACTGTCGTGCTTGCTGCCATGTTGTTCGGGGAGACGGGGCCAGTCAAGCTGCCCTTGACGCAGCTTTTATCCCGTCACCCTCGCCACACCTCGTACATGCCCTGTACTTGTAGGAAATAAACTGAAACTAATAAAAAATAAAGCTGCAACTAATAAAATTGAGTACTGTAAAAAATGAACTTATTTCGCATTGTCTCATTTGGCAACTACTACACACCTGCCTGTCGAAGGGGCCTCATCTAATAGGTGCGTGATTTGTACATGAAATAATAATAATAATAAAAAAGCTTTACGGTCCACAATACTTACACATTGTTTTCTTCTCCCCCACTCAAGAACATCAGTGCTTCTGGGCGGGCCTGCAGATGCTATGCTCATCATGCACGGCACAGCGCAACGCTCGCAAATATAACAAGTCTGATTCTTCAATCAAGTCTACTGAGTCAAACCGAAAAACAAAAGAAAAAAAAACGAAACTAACATACATATCTTCAAAAACTAGGAGAAGTTTAGCGCATGCTACTCCAATACTTCTGGCTATTCCAATAAATTTCGGCGAGCTACGTGTTCTGGAGAGGCTCCTTTGCCTGCAAACTTCTTGAAAGCGCGTGCATTTCGGCGCGAAGGAGGCAAAATTTGTTTGGCCACAGCGCCGAAGCTAACTGCGTTTTGTAAACTCGAAAAACTTACAAGGATATTACTTACGGTGGGCTACCTGCCTCTCAATAATTACGCAGTCGAACAGCAATATTGAGAAAGTTAACTATTCCATATTAGTTAACCAGCCTTTTATATATCATGTATCAGCTGTATCCAATGTACTACACCGCTGACAATGCTATGCCGTAAAAAGCGGTCTTCTCAGGAACCGTATTTTAAACAAATTTTAGTCTTAAGTGAAGCACCCTGTATACAAGCCTACGTACATGTCAGTAATAGGCTTTAATGTTCCACTGCCAATTGCATGATGGATATTTTAACGTGATCACACTTGCGACAGTGAGCCGTTGAATACTGAAAAAAAAATAACAGCCCTTGAATACATGACATTACTTACCAATGGATTTCGCACATATGTCACTCCTGTTCACTTTCTTTTTTTCAAACCAAAACTCTTTTGACGCCAGATAACTAGAAAGATACGTTCACAGACTTGCAACTGCAGCAAAAAGAGCCTGTCCATTCCTTGGTCAACCCTGGAATATTGGACATTTCGCATGATATCTGCTAGATTCCGCCGAACATCGAGCTCTGCTTAGATACCGAAAGAGGGGAGGTAAAATCGCCGGTAGTAAAGCGGTTTACGGCGTCAGCAATCGTCCAGCGTTTCAACTTTACAATCGCGGCTCCCTCCGTAGGCCCTCTGCAACCTCTGTGCTGCCTCTTGCTTTGATGGCTTTATACGTTTTCATGAGTGTTTCATGTTTTTCTACTGTTTTATTTATTGTTCGTTTTGCAATTACTTTAGATATTATTACCTTATCTATCTCATGACTCCACTTTAAGCACCGCAGAACACCCTGTCGTTATATTGAAAGGACCAGCCCACTGCTGGTCCTTTACTTTCTTGCCATATTGTACGGGCGTGCAAGGGTTACCTTTCTGCCCAACGGGAACCTGGACCTTCGCTTGCGCCTAGAGTGAACAGTTCCGGCCACTAGGCCTCATTGTAACTATATTCCCTAGCGGGATATTTTAAAACTAATATGAAACGGAGTTTCTGCCATCTGTATGCATCACAATGCGAATAACATGCTGTCGCTATTTTGGAGAGGCAATATCAAAAAAGGATGAGGACTAGTGTAAATAAATAGACATTTATGTTTTCACTCGCTGAGATTCAAGATTTGCACTGCATATTGTAACCGTACTCGCTCGTACTGTTTTTGTTCAGTATTGTGCAATATGCGTACGCACTGCATTCCAGCATCAGTAAGTTTGCAGGAGCGAATGAATAAACTGGTCGAAAATATCAGATTAGTTAAATCGACTGTATAACGATAAGTAATTGCTGTATACGAGGGAAGGCTCGGTGCGACAAATACGGACAATCCGCGGAACTAAGTATTGTTCTCATATGCTATATATAAATTAGGGTTTTGCCCTCTTGAAATAAATGTGGTCACTAAAGAATGTTAAGTATATTGGACTATCCTCCTTATTCAAGAGACTTTTTGATTGCATGATAAAGATAAAACTGCAACACTGCACCTATAAATACGTAAATGCTAGAGGAATAAAAATTGCATCTTCTGTCAGTACGTATCTTAAAGGTTAAATTGCCCTCTGAGATTAGTTTTTAAATAGTCCATGATATTGCACACCGGGTGCTTCACCCAAGTTGTTTTGCATTTTTAAAAACAGGCTGTTTGAGTTGAAAGGGCGCTTTTTCGGCATACAACTGTTGGCGAAGCATCGCACTATAATACAGCTAAAACATGCTACCTAGCCTGGTTAACTGATCTTGAATAGATAACTTTTAACTATTACTGAGGAACTCCTTATCCTTATCTTCTCTAGACGAAGACAAGTCCGCTCGTCAAAACGTTCGCAAGCACCCTGGGGCTTCGAACTCCCTGGTTCACATTGTGAGTGTGAAAAAACCCTCTGCCGCCCTCTCTGTATAAGATTATTTATTCGAAGGCATGTATATCCCACCCTAATTATTTCAATATCAGTTTTTTTAATTGTGGTAAAGCAGCTACCCTCTGCAATTTCCTGAACCAACTTTCCCTACATCGCGCCAAAACATATCCGCTTTCGGCAAGCTTGCAGGCAAAGGAAGGCCTCTAGTGCGCCTAACTCCTGGAAATGCCAGAATTTGTTGGACCGCAGTGCTGAGGGTGACTATGTCCTCGAAATTCGATAAACTGATATGAATAATACTTACAGTGGGCTACATGCCTCTCAGATGAAAAGTAATTATCTAATATTAGTTAACAGGCCTACTAATTAGCGCGTCTTAAAAGTATTCTGATGCGCTGCACCGCTAAAAATGCGGTGCCGAAAAAAGTGCTCATCTAATTTAAAAAACTCAAGCTTCAAAACTTGCAGAACGTTTAAGGTGAAATCTTTTTTATAGTTGTGCCAGAAGTTATGCCAAAATTCTCGCATGAAGAACTACGACAAACGCAGCCTAAACTGACAAAGCCGGAACCAGTTATCAACTTTCAAAAGATTACCTTGTAAAGATGAACACCTTGCAGCACATATAAAGGAATCTTGTTTTTATGTATATTTCCATCACATCTCGCCCTATCTTTTTTGTGAGATTATGTAATCTAAATGTCTCACCTCGGCGTCCAAGATATATGCTAGCAACTTCGTTTATATCATTGCCGGGAAATCTCGTTCAATCACCCTAAATAGCTATACGAGTGAAATGTTGTTTTTGTGTGTGATTGTAGTATAGGTCAGTAGCCCCACTTCCTCAGCTGGAATGAAATTGGCATTCTATATGGGGTCAGCATGACCAGCATTCTGACCACCTCCTACATCGCCGAGAAAGTGGCCTCAGTGGTACGCCTGTGAAATGGCTCCGTAGCTTTGTACAAAGCAGAGGGTACAGAAGCAGAGACACACGGGCAGAAAGCTTTCTGGCACATGAATGTGCGGTATGTGGGGCTTAACTTCTCAAAACAGCACGTGGGGTATGTGGCACACGGCTTCTGAATAATTTTAGGAGTGCTTTTTGCAGGGTTTTCAACTTGCCTACACATCGAAAAGCCCACGGATGTTAGATGCATTTCGCTAGGACTGAAACGAGGGCGGCCTGGCCAAGACGGCAAGATTCGATCCCGAGAATTCAGTCTCAACATCTCAACGTCCGTACCACTAAGCTGCCGCGGCAGGTTTAACTTGAATTACTTAAACTTACTGCTATGATTATACGCAGAGAACTGCCTATTTCTACCATAACAAAATATATTTAAGGCTATGTCCGCTTTTTGCAGCTTTGCTGGGTGCATGCGAATGCCTGTCACACGCATATCATTGTGTTTCCTTCGTATGAAGCTAACTACGTACAAGAAGCTCAGCAAGAGTAGGCGAGGATACATTCGTTCTGAGCTCCACGGCATTTGACCCAACTCGCAGTGCCTTTCCACCTCCTCACCTCTGCACCAAGAGAGTCCTCTGCTGGCCACTCGGCAGAGTGATTAATGGGGAGCGCTCGACATACTCTGGTTGACGCCGGACACGCGAGTGGTGAAGAGGGAGTGCAAAGGCGCAGTTGAGTCAAGCGAAAAGGAAAGGAGGCCATTGTGGGAGCACCGGAAAGCGTGCTCGCCGCCTCTAACGTGCAATGCTGCGTCGTGTCAAACACTGATAGCGGCAAATGGCTCCGGATGCGACCGCAATGACGCAGAGTGTCATTTACTAAGCGTCAACGAAACACAGCGCCAACGCTGGTCGCGAGTGGTGTTGGATGCTTGGGCCCTTCCACCAGAGAAGACATTGCGGTCATTGCTACTCTTCGTGTCCCAGTGCTCATAGTGTAACTGCGTAGTTTTTTAGCGCCCCTCCGCAGTGCGCATCTATAACTCTACGCCTGGTAGATCAGAGCAGGGTTCATAAGCGTAATGTTATACGATGAAACGGTACTTGTGAGCAAGCTGAACAGCGGCTCATAAAACGAAGAAAGAGTGATCTTTTTCGCGAAGCGAGGCACAGAGGTTAGCCTAAGCTATAATTTTCTGACTTACAACTCTCCACTGAGGAAAAGGAAAGAGTAGCACTGCGCAGCTAGGCAGTACATGAAAGAGCTTTGGTTTTTTTTTTTAGAAAAACATTCTTGGGGCGAAAGATGTTTGTTCGACTTGAATATTAAGCAGTATATCTAATATCTTGTATGAAAGAATGCTTCAAGCAAGGTTATTGAATTGCACTGTACTGAAGATAATCTTGTGCTGCTCTTTTCTTCTCTTTTGGAGACAGTCAAATAGAATCAGAAATGAAGCTTTTACATTTTGCAGTGTATACAAGAGACTGCGTTCTTCGCAGCAGCAAGTGGAAGAGTGCGCTACGCTTCCGAGATGGAACTTGCTACCAGAGTGCAGTTTATCATGTAGTAATCATTTTAACAGGAGATTGAAGGGTGACTAGATAAAATGGCAGATAAGGACAGGAGTAAATGGGCGGCTTCACATGGAGCATGCATTTATCGATCTCGATTAGCGTCAAAAAGAGATGTCACTGCGGTTCTTTAATATGGAGTGTTTTGCTCAAAAAAGCGACGGGAAATGGACAACTGGTCGTACGAGGTGATGCAAAAATAAGCTTTGGTAGTTGTGGATTGACATTTCTCATTCACATTGACAGATGCGGCACGCTGCATTCACATTGACAGATGCGGCACGCTGTCTCCGAATCCAATTTCAACATCTATTTTTCGTTGCTCTAATGCGCGGGCTTCTGAGAATAGAGGCTGGTGATGAGTGAGCTTTTGGAGGCTGCACTAGGGTGGATGTTTGGGGGGGAGAGATGCATTTTCGGCAGTGTGCGCAAACCTGAGGTCACTGTAGGAAGCCCCTATATGCTCCGATCCGTGTACACTCCGAAAAGACCACACACACACCCAAGCTCACACACGCACATGCTTCCGCGGAGGCTAAATGAAAAAGCGCCTGTGTGCTCTGCTATTGCAGCGGACGTTAGGCTAAAAATTACTGCGACGTCACTCATTACACATGTGTGGCTTCGGGCCACTAAACCCCTCAGTTAAGATTTTTTGCACGAGCACGCACACACAGAGACCGCGGCTCCTTTACTGAAAACGGATTATGCTGCTGCTGCAGTAAAACTGTGCCATATATCGCGATGACAGCTCTACATCTAGCTCGTCGTTGTTTGCACTACACAGTTACTGCTTGCACCGCTCACCTTTGATTTACCCAAAGCACTCAACATTTCTGATTCTTTAATCTTTCTCCTCCATTAGTCCCTTCGCCATGTGTTGTGTTTCCAACATGACACATGCCCGGTCACCTTCCCAGTCTATTTTTTTTTCTCGCTGTAGGCTTAAAAGTGCACCAACAAGACACAACCAGTGAGTCGCAAAAGCGAGAATCCTGGAGTCTCTCAGCAAGCGGCAGCGCTTGAAAGGGACTACACGGGTTGAAAGCAACTCTTACCGCAATGTCATCTACACTTCCTCATGCTTTTTCTCGGCTTTTCTTGTGTGCTGAAGGCTATATAACATTTCCAAAAACATCCAATCGAAGAACATTCCGTGAGTTATAGAAGAACATTCTAATTTTAGAGTATTAAAAAAAAACGGCATACTGGATAAATATTCTTTTCACAAGGTTTCGTGGTTTAAATGCGTCGAGGCTTAGAGAACTTGGCGGTGCAGAACCTTCATGCACAAATATGACGCTGAAGAGCTCAATAATATGACGAATACGCCACTTCAATCCCACCATGGTTGCTGCTCAGCACAATTTCTCAGTGCACTCCCGCACCTGAGAATGATGTCCGTAGACAATGCAGGTGTGAAAAACACATTCGCCGTTTAAGCGTCGGTATTGATGATGATGTAATTAGTCCAAGTGGCTTCTTTTAGATCATGTGACCACAGAGCCATCAGGTGGCGTCTCTTACGCTATTGATTTGTTCTCATAATCATCACAGCATAATTTATGTCACCTCACGGACGCTTCTTACTGCTTTTTAGGATTTATGAAATCATCACTAATAATATGCAAAGCGGCGCTAACCTCGGTCCCATCAACAGATGCCTGCAAGCGCCACGGAGGACCCCGTTTGGCAGAAAAAAATAACCAACCTACTTTATTACACCACCGAAACCAACCTGAGTAGCTTCACATTAAGGAGCATCCTAATGCTCTATATTTTTTTTTATTTTGTCGTTACAAGTACTTTTTACTTTGGCAAAAAGAAAGAGAGAGACAGAGAGCGGAGAACATTGAATATCGGCAAAAAAAAAATACATTAAGGTTGACCTCAGCCATGCGATTTTTCACTGCTAGGGGTCTAATAGTGAAGAAAGGTGTCCTAGGCGTCTGACGATGTAGACAGAAGTGTACAAATGAATACCAACATGTATCCCATGTCCGGGAATATGTATGCGAAGATTTGTCAGTCTTCGATTGGCCACAGTATGCTGTGGCAGCTCATTCAAGCACACACTACGTGTGTAAAAAGGAAGCAAGAAGGGCTTGGAATATAGAAAGCCGAGCACTCGTTTGATGACAGAGTGTCGGTATTTGAAGCAGACCTGAGGTGTACAGCTACCGGCCTTGGAGCTAGGCAAACACTTTGCAGTCATTCTGGTATGCAGCCTTAATTACAAAAACCGATACTTCTGAGCCTAAACAGAGGAGGAGAGACCAGCAATTTTTGCTTGCGCAATTACGCTTAATTTTGGCACCGCTTCCAAATGGGGGTTCAGAAAGCTGCCTGAAGTAGCCGCACCTTATGCAAACTTTCCCGGCAGGAATATGAGGAAGGGGGATGTTTCTGTGGCACGCGATCTCCTAATCACGGGTATGAGGAACGGTTTCAAGCGATTGCTGATTTGATGTCTTCATTTTATCCTTGATTAGAGTGCTGTTACCTTCAAACACTTTTAATGCATGTGCGGCTCTGAAAAAGCTGCGGAGGGCGACAAAGCATAATTTGAGAGCACGCCATGGGCCCCGGCGTGCGAGATAAGGAAAGCCGCATAATAAAAGTGATTTAACGTTTTGATCCTCGGGCGCTTTCGTGACCTGCCGCAATATTAAGAGTCGGAATACTAGCTTTATCAGTGCATAACAGTGCGACTACAAAGGTTTCGTTGAATATGCAATGCCGTGTTTCAGGAAGCAGGGCAGCGGTAGCAAGCAAGATTCAAGAAAGCGTGACTGGTATTCTTTTGAAATGAAAGGTTTAGCTGGTCGATTGTCGAGCTAAACACTTATGGATTGGTGCATACCTGGTAGACTTTGGATAAGAAATTGATCTTTGAAGATGACGCACTGTTTTCAAGACGCCATAGGATTAATAATAAAGGAAAAACACATGATATCAGCTGGTAATTTTTCAAGAAAACAAGCATTCAGTTGCGGGCGTCATTGATCGGCGCATACAAGATGCAGGTTAGATATTGTGGTGAAACAGCTCGAACGTGCCGCGTAAACATAAAAACAAGAAACAGAGATAGGGACTGTATACGTGCTCCTTGTTCCTTTTCTCTTTCGTCCGTTTCCGCTGTTTCACCCAATATGCACTTCTACTAACTCACGCAACTGTCCGTCCTAGTATAAATATTTATCCTAAACTGGTTCCTGGTTTCTCCGTCTTGCCGGTTGCGCGCTTGGAACGCAGCGAGCGGACATATCGGCTAAAGCCTCCGGAGAGGCCGAAGTCAAGTGCAAAGGCAAGTAGCAGACTTCCTCGTTTACTGCATATGGTTGCGCATATATTAGACCTCCCGTTTGTAGATGAACAAAAATCTCCACTACCGCAAAACGAACTCAAGATTGCCGTAGTTTTTGCCTCAATTTCCTCGCAACTAAGGATTAGCATGAGTTTAGATGAGACTGTTTTTCGCCGTCAAGCGTGAATATGCAATGAGACAGCAAAAGTCCTATTTTAATTCCCGTCTTCGTTAAGACGTGTGCGGATTTTGCGCTCTTCTGATAAAAAAAAAGGAAGTGCCTTGAACGACTCATGAGCTCATCCAATCAAACAAATGATGTCTACTCGGCGTGATTCTCTCTAGGCTGATAATTTTTTTACAAGTTAATCACCATATCCATGCGAACGGGGGAAAGCATGAGATTCAGAATCAGAGCCTAGGCATGCATTCACTGACTTATGTGTGCGCTTGTTGCCTGAGAGCAAGCAATATTTTTTTTTTTTTTTTGCTATTACTCAAGAAACACAGAAACAAGTGCGGTCACCGCAGCGAACCCCAGTGCTAAGGGTGTGCGCGTAGATTCCAGTCGTTCTTGGCAAAGCCCCAAGCAGTATGCATTTACGCGCACTCGCATTCAAATGTGGCAGAATGCAAAATGCAACAATTGTTTTTGTTTCAGATGTACCAAAAACTTCTTCTATTCTTTGGTTGTTTTTTAAACTCTGAGGCCGAAATACGTGGTCCACTGCTCTTGTAAGTGCCGCTGCACTTAATTATATGCTGACCTCTGTGCTACGGTAGCCAAATTTCACTCCTTCATTTCCCATCTAGACACAATCCCTCTATTTTTCCTTTTTTTGCTCGGTCCTGCTTTCTTTGCTTTTACCTTTATGGCAAGCACAATGGCGTTTACACTGTGCACACACTCAGCAATGATTGATGGCATGGGTGCACGAGCACAGTGTTGTCATAAGCTCAGGCTACTCTCAGTATTTGTTTTTCTCGCTGCCCGCGAAAGGAGGTGCCCCAACAGTGTAGGCTGCCGTAACGTATTCTGGCAGCGGTGGTAAACAATGGCTCCCATGGAGGCTGCTCCAGCAAGGCGCAAAGTGGCTTGAATAAACTATGATCGCAGTCACGACAAAAGCGGCCAGAGGAGCTGTCCTGATTAAAGGTGTCGGCTGCATCTCTCAACGCCGGACAAGGGAGGACAGCCGACGTGCCAAGGCACTCTGGTGGCCGGTTGTCTTTGCTTTGTTTAGAAAAGATGCTATGTGAGGCGTAGCGTGTTCTCGTCGGCACGTTTTCCTGTTCGTCCGTTCAGAGCGAATCTTTGCTGCGTGTGTTGTTACCTGACTACTTTTTGCTTTTGTATCAGTGAACGCTGCTCTTATGCGAACAACGATGGCGCCACTCTTTGCTAAGCATGAGCCTGAAAGGATGGTGGAGTTTTCTTCTGCGCTTTGGAACATGGCGGGTGAAATCTGCAGATACAAGGGCTATTATTAAATAAAAGACGAGTGCTTTATTGGTACGTGTGGACAAAGCAGTCTAGCACCTAATTGCGCCAGAAAACTATGCACTTAAATTTATTTACATATCTTTCCATATAAGATGACTAATAACAAACAGAAGTGCGACCGCTTTTATTAATCATCCGGTGCGGATTGCTCTACATCTGACCGCACCATTAATGCTAATTAGTGCTTAACTATAGTATAAGCCTCTGCACCAATCGAATTCAGAGCAAGGTAAATAGTTCGAATACGATGCGACCAGTGGCTTCCCCGAAAAATACCCTAATCAAGGTAATCACTGATGACAAAGATCAGTTCTTCATATCACATTCAGCAGAGTTTACTCCTAATATTAAAGCAAGGTGAGATACTAACTAGGGCACTGAACCATTTTATAAAAGACGTGTTAGTTTTGAGCCTTTGGTCCCCTGCTCCCCCAGCGTAACGACCACCAACCCTGGTGCCACATGCGGAGTCAGTGTTACCTTGCATATCGCAAGAATAGTTACGGGACTTCTAGTTTTAAATCCTTTTAAGAATGGTTCATACTTAAAGTTTCAGAACAGGTGAGGTTTAGGTTTATGGGGTTTTAACGTCCCAAATCTATACTCAGGTTATGAGCAACGCCGTATTGATAGGCTCCACAAATTTCGACCACCTGCGGTTCTTTGCCGTGCATTGACACCTCACATTATATGCGCCTCTAAAATTGGTAACATTGTAAATTGGCAAGTTATTTCTTGAGGAAATCAAATGGCGCAGTATATTTTCGCCTTCACCGAAATGAGCCAACCGGAAGAAATCTAACCCTCATGCTTCGGGTAAGCAACAAAGCGCCGTAGCGACTGAGCCGCCGCGGCGGCTTAAAGTGAAGCGTGAGAACAGCGGGACACAGTTATAGATTCATTCTCTCATGAACGACTTTGCATTGTTCTGAGGAGTAGTGAGCGTGCTCAGGCTTCCTCCACGGCGGGGAGAGCGTGGCACCAATCCTGTGTTTCGCATCTTAGTTTAGAACATACGCTTTTACTGGGAAGCAAATAAAAGCTTCGCAGTGTCTAAAGTACGAATTGTTTAGCAGTATATTTTGAAGCCACAACGTCGACTTCGACGGCGAAACCGACGACGGCGAATTTTCAGCGGAACGGTACAGCCGTAACGCCGTTGCGTTACAGTATCTCGCCTTACTCTCCCTCAGGCTCCTCTAAACGCAGTGGAATGCTGGAGTGCAGAAAGGAACACAAACGTCCTAACGGTTCTTTCGGGAGCCCGCCTAGTTTGTCCATATTGCAGGCGGCGTACGGGTGTTTGTGAGCACAGCAATGAAGCAAAGCAAAGGTGCCACAAAACATCTCATGTTCTTGCCGTTTCATGGCGGTGTTGATTACATCTTCTCGCCCCACGCTTTGCCTTCTGGACCTATTAAGATAATTTATACACAGGTGTGGGCAGTCCAGGGCTAGAGCTTTTAGTGAAAATATACTACCGAGTAGCACTGATTTCATGAACATTTACGAATAAAAGCTTCAATATTTTAAGAGCGGTGCATATTAAGTTGCTTAGGCGCCTCTATAAATATTATTCCTCAAAAATCAGCTTGGCCGCATGGAAAATATTTTCTCCTGTTTGCTGGTTCACCATAGTTCCCATACGAGAAACGCCAGTGAGTAACACGAGCGGCAGTCTTATACCACCGCAATTTCTGCGTGCCGACAATTGTGTAGAAAGCTCCTTGGGTTATTGAAGTGTATGCTCCCTTCATGTGTACATCTAGCTGAGTTCGGCAATATATATCATTTACGGCTCGCTAGGGTTTTTGTCCATGATATCTCTTGTCCTGTTTTTTTATATATTACACAAAGAATTCATTGTGCGAAAATTAAGTGTGCCCAAAAGCCGTTTATTACCAGGCTGATAGCGATGCCACACGTTGCTTTGGTAGAAAAAAGACAACGTATTAAGGAACATGATTAAACCTCTCTCTCCAGCTACCGTTTAATATGTGAGGGAAGAACGTAGGGAAGGGACGTCTGTAGGAAATAATTTAGCAAGGAAATGAAGGAAATATTTTTAATCGAAGAAGCGGCCGCTATTACTCTCGAGCTGAAATCTCATAAACAAAAAGCTTGGGCGCCAGCCTATTTGTGCCAGCCGATAGCTGCTGGCCACCCGCTTTACATTCAGAGTACTTACATCACTCCAGTGCGACGATTTCAAGGACCTTCACTGAAGAATCTTTCTTCTGTGAAGTCGCCCATCCTTTATGCAAAACCCCTGAACAAGGACACTTGAGGACTAAAGAAATAAACAAATAAACTTCCTAAGTTAGCTCCTAAGTTAGCTGAAAATCGAACCCCTGACACCGTATAAAGAAGAGTACTAGGAGCGCGCGTAAAATTCTCACGGTTAACATACTGCAGGAGAAAGATTCATTATCGCTATTTGCAAGCTTTCTTCCTTTCTGACCTGGTAACATTGCGCGAAAGAAAAACGCAAGCACGAGACAGGGTAACAGGGTACAGGACGAGCGCAAGCTGACAACTAATTTTAAGTGCAGAACGCAGCCCTATTTGCGGAGAACAAAAAAAAAAACCAGGCATGCGCAGTAAAAAAAAAAATCGCATGTTACATTTTGCAGACTCTAAGACCTAATCTTACAGCATCTCATCAAGAAAGGTCATTTCACAGTTATACAGCTCACAGAAGGGCAGCTGATACAGTCACGTCCATTTCACTTCCATCATAGGCTACTTAAATATAGGTTTGCATTCTACTTCCATGTAGGCTTCCATCAGTTCACATGTGATAGTGTTACGGATCTTGCCCAGAATTCTTATCTCACCCAGCTGTGGTACACAGCCTTGGGAAATCAGGCAATGCAAGCTAAATTAGAACCAGTTGTCGTCAATTAAGTTAGGTTACGTTCCACGCTAGGTCGTAAACTCAGCGTCCTGTCTGGCCTGCGTACTGCTTGCCATAGGTTATTGGTATCACGTATATGATACCGACGGCGCAATCCACAAAGGGCCTAGCGTGTTTCTTGCCGCACAGCACAGGAGGTACAAAATTGAAGGGTTGTCTCTGGACATGCACTCGTTCCGATTTGCGTACCTTTGTCATTGCTTGGGCTAACTTGTGAAGAGAGGCTAACATAGTTACTTCTTTTCGTCCTCGTGCTATAGGCTAATGAAACGAGCATGTGCACATCTGCTGGATCGCGTTTTTCGTCAGAGCTAGGAAGGATATCCTTTTACTTTACTTCCCTAAAGGCATTAGTGGGATTGGTAGGTCAGTGTTTTGTGCCTATAAATCGAGCGCACACTTTTGAAAACCAGTATTTGGAATTGTTGTCGATGCTAACCAATTAAAATGAAGGCTACACAAGTACAAAAGCGATAACAAGCAGCATATTCTCGCATTTTAACTCTAGGCAACAATTTAACTTCAAAATTAACAAATATACGCTATTGTGATCTCTGTAAACAAGAGAGCTAAAGTGATGGGCCGAGCAGAAGAAGCAGATAGAACATTGTGAATCTACTTGCTTTTCCTAACCGCTTAAGCAGAATAAAGCGAAAAGGGGAAGATACGAAAATTTCATCATTCCTTAAATGGACCGGACCGAATAGACTAGGCTATAAATCACCTACACAGTCTTTTTGTTCGCTAGAACTCACAAAGTGGCAGCACACGCAGCAGTAACAATATCCGAAGTCTGGTTGAAAAAGTCTTATTTCAGCATCTATATATTTTTTTAGTGGTCGGAAGGGGGGGGGGGGGGGGGAGGGGGGCTTAAAAGTGAATGACGTTTTCTTGCTCGAATTCGGCTCTATTTACATCTTCGTTGCCAGCCTCTCTTTTGATAATCTGGTGGCGACGCTGGACTACAGTATTTAGGAAGAACAACGGAAAAAGACAAAGGGAGCTCCACAACAACACGTGTAGAAAAATTGGGAAGCTGTAATGCACTGGCCTATTCAGGCTTCTCACGCTCTCTCTCCTTGCTTCAAGATGAATCACAACGTTTCGGCTCTTTTGTCTGAAATGCTCTAAGCGCGTCAGGGCTCCGCTGGCGGTGGGGAAAGGATTAATGAAGCCAGCAGGCGAAATGACCTCCGCTGTTGGGAAATCATTTGGGCGCATATAATACGAGTACTTCAGTGCAAAAAAGTTTTTCGGTGCTTGTGGGCTGCTAAGGCGCATCTCTGATGCGAACAGCAGAGATATAAAAAAATAATGTGAATTTCTTGTCTTGACTAGATTTCGAGATGCTCATAAATTAAGAACATTAACTTGCCCCTTAAAATCCGCCTAAAGCTCCATTTTTCTTATTCTCTTTCTCTGCTAAAAACTTACAGACCGTGTCAAAGCAGTACCTAATCGATCTTCCGGGATGCCGTTCAACAGAAGTGTAGCGGAGCTAAAACTCTAGGCTGTTATTAACGGACACTTTTTACTTTATTAGGCATTTACACGCAAATTACGAATGCGCACGTTGCATTATCAATCACAATATGATATGAGGACGCGGTTTCAAAAGAATGAAGATTAGCGTCGCTTCTATCCTGAAATACCAAGCGCCAAGGGAACAGGCCGAAAGTATAGAGGACACATAAAACACGCCAGCGCTGTGTTCCGTGCGCTTTTATTTCTTATGTCCTCGTCCCTTAGAGCGCTGAACGTTTCCATCTTGAAACATCAGTGTCGCAATTCTTGACTGGAATTCTGTAATTCTGAACAAAAGCATTTTTTAGCGGCAACCCTTAAGGAACGCAATATTTTCATATAATGCAAGATTTCACTATTACATTTAGTATATCCGCCAGTCACCCGACGGCCATTTTGTATTTTTTTTTCTATCAACGTTTTTACCATCTTCAAAAGTGTTCCCCATTCGTTTTCTATGGCAGCCCTAACTTTTGGATTCAATCCACAGAAACACATCAAAAGAAAGATTTTGCTGCATAACAGAAGACGGTACCAATATCTTCCATATTTCAGTAACAGTATCTTACGATTTTACAATTCTCAAAATTTCTGCCCAGGAACGTTGTGCATGGTAATGGTATCGCTCACGGTGGGCATAAGAGCGTCGTAAAGCGTGCTATGGAGGAAGAACAAGAAAGAGCCACCGCAGTGGTTTCCCCCGGTTCATTTTCGAGCACCTCGGCTTCTTCTGTATGCACTAAGAGGGCGCAGCGCGAAGGCTTTCGCCGCCAGTCAAATGCGGCCACCAAAGCCTGGACTCTGTTGCTCCACCTCATGAGATCGATCTTCCATGAGAGGGAAGTCGTGGGACGCCTTGGATTTCCGCCCATGCTGTTTTCTTTGTCAAGGTCATAGGCCTAATACTCTCCATCTCAACTTGTGACATGAAGTAATATCCGGCTGCTGTTGCTGATTACTATTAATCAGCAATATGGCTAATTTCTAATTAAAGCTTCTCTAAAAAGGCCTCTGCGTATTCCACGAGCAAAGAGCAATACTAGAGGGGGATATCAAAACTTGCGCAACGACGGAAACAAAAAATAAGAATAACCCAGTTCCACGAAAAACATTTCAAGGTTGCGCCCGAGCGCGCGAACATTGTAGGTATTCTATGTATTGCATCAGCAGTCTCACGGTTAGTTGGGCATCACCTCACTTATTAAACATACCAGTGTGACAACACTTAACGTGCCTTTCTGCTTCGCTCTCGTACTGCTTGCTCTTTGACAGCTTGGCGCGAGGGAATGAAATGGTGGAACTAATAGAAGAGTTGAGCGTGACGTTCAGATGAACGCAACAGAGCACCTCGTACTGTTCATCGTACCAGCAGCATGAAGTGAGTGGGCACTGGCTGACTTCGTCGAGAGCGCGGCCAGAATACAAGAGGCAACAGCTTTGCGTCAAAGCATGGGATGCGCAAACCTTAATTAAAACCGGCATGAGGTGGCTTCGTTTCATGGAAGAGCAGGTATAATGAGGGAAGGCTGTTCCAGCGCCGGTCGAGCCCTCTGCTGATGCGTAGTGATTAAACGAGCTGCGCAATAGAAGTTAGCACGAGGAGTTGCGAAACGAGAAACGCCCACTTTGCCTATCGAGGAGCGCGAGCAGCACACTTTGGTAGCAAAGTGCGTTGTGAAATATTTCTCCGGAAAATTGCTCTTCCTTTTTATTTGCTAAAGTGTTACTAATCAAATTACGAGAAAAACCGGCTGCGAGTGTGTGTTCGTATGTGTACTCTCACGTCACATGGTACAGAAAATCCCGGCGGTGGCAAGAAAAATAAGGTGACTTCATCAAGCGCCATTATGACGCTCACAGCAAGCGGAGCAACATCAGTTCAGATAACCATATACACGTAGTTCGTCTGTATAGGCTCTCCACTGGCTGACCTCTGCTCCTGGAGGTGGCTATTTCAAGGACAGCTACTCATTGGCCTTTTGGGAACCACGTTACTTTTCCCGAGTGTTCGCAAGGCTCATCTTTGCATAGATATCTATTAAGCAGGCTGTCCATCTTTCTACCAAAGATTTAATGCGCAGTGCCGCTATTAGCAGGTGAAAAAACATTAAACTTCTTTGAATTACCTTCATTGCCACCCGAACACCGTGACAGGTGTGCCACCTCCTTTTTCCAGACTAACGTTGACGGACGGACACGGGGTTTTCCCGTGATTGGGACCTCTAATGCGTTCGCCTTATTATGCTTCTACTTCCGCCATTAAAAAGGATCTCCGACGTTTGGTCTGACTACCCTATTTCCGGCGCAAGTCAAGCGTTTGAAATCAAAGTCAGCTCATACAAAGCGCACAATTTCAACTTCGATATTTGGGAGCACGATGATCATTCTCAGATTGTACACACTGAGCTTTCCTGCTGCGTGGACGGCATTTGATTCCGCAATACCGTGAACGCTGGTGCTAGGGCTCCTCTCACCTAAAACTGGCACCTCCGCTGCTCTCACGCCCGAAGAACCACTTCCTAACATCACGCAAACCCGTTACTGAGACAGAGTGCCAATCGCATCACTCCAAAGCAATGTCTCCGCTTAAAATTCGTATTCTCAACACCTTGACTCAAGGTGTCATCTTCCAATAAAATGTGAAAGTGATAAAACATGTTTATCGCGGGCAGGTCCCGCACGTCGTCTTTTCATGCAGAACGTAGGTGTGTCGCCGCCGCAAAGACTGCAAAACGCCCGCGGGAATTCTTTGAATTCAAGTGTGTGCCTTCGCACAAATTGGTTCTGTGTCATCTAGGTTCCACCGTAGGCTAAAAAAAACATCATGGAATAGTACTGCTTTTGATAATGGACGCACACTTTCAAAATCTCGAAAAATGGTACGGCACCTGTACGTGTCTGCACCGTATATTCTGAGCTCTCTAAAAGTGAAGTAAGAAGTTAATTTTGACTCATCAATCGAACTTGATCAAAATCTAGCTGCGCGCCCGTGTGACGAATCTCTGGCAAATGTCACATTAAGAGCTGTCGCTGTATTATTGTCGTCGTGCACACTAACCCACCGCGGTATTTTTGTCTAGCTTCCAAATAATGACGGTTGAAGCGTTCTTGTCAGAGTTGGAAGAGATTACGTCTTTCCTGCACCTTCTCTCTACGGCAACACAGATTTGCAATTTTCGGGGGCCTCAACGCGTGAATATTATAGAAGATAATTTTTTCTGTTTCATTAGTTATATGAATGCTCTAAATTTGAGACCATACGCACAACATCGCGGCTAACTCAAGACGCACCTTTTCAAACAGTGCGTCGTTATTCGCGCTCCATTGGTAACCGCCGCCATCTTTATTTAGAGACGACACGCCCGTACCGCAACGCCAACTCAGGTTGGTCTCACCTGTCACTGGCGGTACACCTCCTCGCTCTTTGGTTCACCTTATCACCCTCCTCGGCTACGCAGTGGTGTTGCAACCAAGCTCGTGCGTAATCAGCTATGTGTTGTTGCCGAAGCCTTGCGTAATTTTTCCATCTTGCTGTTCGCGCTCTCACCCACAACTGGAGGGAGCAGTACTCAATTTTTTCTTGTGAACAAAAATCAGTGCTGGCTCACTGTCTACTTGGGACGCACACATCACATCAGCAGATTGCACACCCGACAAATAGGCTCCATTGATTAACCGAGTAATCAACTGTGGACTAGATTGCCCGGAGTCTTCCATCAGGTTCAATTAGGCGTCGTCGTTCTAATCGTAGCGAATGAGCAGGTCTCTGCGACCTGAACCTGCCCTGCTTCCTTGAGAATATTTTGCTCTGTGTTTTCTGTTTTATAGTCTCAGTGGCTGTACTGCTCAGCTGCGGCTAAAAGGTCAGTTCATTACACAGGCTTTCTAGATCGATCTGTGTCACTAGCTACAATGCACTCAGTCCTGACAGCTCTAGATGCTCGAAAATTGCATGAAATACTTGAAACATTCATAAAAAATTTGTACCTGATAAAAATTCACTTTTCAATCGTAATATTTCTGCGACGCACACGTATCAGTTTTCATGTCCCGTGTGCTCTGTCGCAAGAGACGGTAAACGCGTCAGGGAGACAGGTGCTCAGCTGAGACTAAAAAAATTGTTGGACACAAAAGGGGGGGGGGGGTGTCATGCAGTTCATGTAGCCTGTATATCGATGACAACGCTACTTCATACATCTGAATTTTACATAAGCTGTGTTCTACGTACGGTCCGATGAAAGCTTCCGTCACAATTCGCATGCCAATTTGTTCAGCATAAATTAGTCTACGCCCTTATTTCAAGTTCACTGAAGTACCATGCACTGGAACATTTAGAGAACTATAAACTATGTGGCTATACACGGTGATCAGCTTATCGCACAAGGCTTAAATTCGTAGTGCTGGAAAACTTTTTCCTAAAAAATGTATATAATCTTGATGTTGGATATCTGTTTCACATAGTCCGTGTCGGAGGTTAAAAGAAAAGTGGCATTTCTTTCGTCCACAGTATGCTAGCTACGCAGTAAATCTGCGGCTCAGATTTTCGGCTTCGCCTGAAAAGGTACTTCCTGCCTCGTCAAATTTCCAATCTTTTCTTTACAAAGCAGCCAGAAAACAAATAATGATAATGCGTCTAGTTAGCTGAATCCTAACCAGCGTGATGAAATCACACCAAAGCTTCCGCTGCGTAGCCAGTGGAGAGAGAACAAAGGGCTAAACGAGAGGGGGGACGGCGACTTCAGCACAAAGGCAGCGTTGATAGTGGCTCTTAATCGCTATGGAGGTCTCTGTTTTCTAGTCGCTTAAAGACGAGTGCCCTGCCGAAGATTAAGCCACTTCTTACAAATTAATACGCGTGTTATAAAATTAAAAATAAGTTGAGGGTTCAGTTGCGCATTGTAGAAAAGAATGGCGCCCAATAAGGCATATGACATAGGTTTTTTTTTTGTTCAATCGCCTAAAAATTTGCGCCTTCAATGTCACGGTTTTCGTGCCATCATAAATTTTCTGTCTTAGCCATCATTACTTGGCTAAGACAGCACTTGGCTCGTTCCTCAATTTCACACCAATTATACATTACAGTCCATAAAAACAATCTACCTGTTATATTAAATCGCCATAAAGATATGAATAACTTTTCGCGCAAAAAGCTACATGAATACTTCAGTAAATTGTAATTGCCTTCTGCCTCGCATTTTGTGGTTATATAACTCCTTCTATGTGTCCTCTTTTGTGTGCTTTGTATATATGTGTGTAATTTTTATATGCGTACACTCTGTTTAATTTTGTACTGTTTAGCTTTTCTCCGTAAATACTGCCTGTCGCTGCTCTGTAAACGACTCCCGGACTAAGTCAAGGCCCAGTCGGTCCTTTTAGCCCGGAGAACGTTCCGGTGTATATCTAGAGAATAAAATTGAATTGAATTGAAATATTTTGAAAGCGCGAAATCTCGGAGCTTATGTACCTCTCATTTTTGCAAGCTTAGCACTTGTTCATTAAAATCGTTACGCAATCGAAAGCTTTGCCGGGTTCGAAAATCAGGCAAAATTATTCACTTCGACGATGGATCGGCAAACGGAGTTATTCTAGCAAGGATTTCGGTACTTCATTGATTAGGTCAAGAGTATGCTGAGCGTGTAACGCTTTCGAACAAGACATTATACTGAGTCGGAAAAGAGTAGGTAAAAGGTTGTCAGCAGTTGCCCTTCTAAGTTGTTTATTCCCGAATACGTTAAATATCGCCGTCACGGTAAAATATACTCGACATGGAAGCAGGGTGCCTTCATCTTTCTCGCGTATCGTTCTTGTCTATTGCTCAACAACCAGTTGGCTCCACAATTTCTGTGCTGTGGCCCCTACAAACTGGGCGTTGTTTTAATTAGAGGTTCCTGGATGGGCGTCGCATACTCCGAGAGCGTAATCGATCGCAACGAGCTTCGCGTCACTTGCATATGTCCCTATCACGAACTTGTTAGCCTTATAGAGTTTCTGCCTCAGTAAAGTTGAGTAAGCTAGCCGTTAAATGATAGATTAGTTCATTTTTTTTTTATTTCGCACGCCTGCCATAAAGACTTAACTTGGGTTCGTTTTATACTAAAGGAAATCATGAAAGGTGTTTTTTTCTTGCAGGAACCGGAGAAGGCTCCTATTCGTATACTTTTTGAAGTCATTTTCCGAGTATGATGTTAGAACACAATATATTTGCCCTTTAATTACCATTTTTAGAATGAAGAAAGAGCGGAGCGCGTTTTCATCACTCGAGATTGTAGGAAAGAAAAGGAATGCGGTCCCGTGTGTGAGATTTAGATGGAGTGCCATTCGTATATGTTTTGACCCGTGATCGCTTAGGCCTGTTAATAAGGGCGTCAGAGTACCCAATAACGTACTGCCATTCATTCAATATTGTCACGGGCCAGACGGAGCACAGTCGTAAACGTAGAGGGGGACCGCAGAACGGCCGAGGTCTTTAATCGCCCAGAACAGAGCCAGCTCGAGCGCGCCTCACGCGAACGCGACCACTTCGTCCTCGTCACGGCTTAGTGCGCAGGTAGCTCGAGCCAGGTCCGTGGCAATATAATTAAAATAAGTTACCTGCTCAGCCTTTCGTAGGTCGGTAATATCTCTCTATTAATGAGCTCCGTCTGAAAACTTGCAGGGGTCCTTGAGCCAGAAGTTCTTGCGTGAGTACGAAACATTAGTTTGCAGAAGCCTTCTTTGAATACAAAATAAGTGTTGCGCTGGCATTGCTTCAAACTTTAAATTGCCCCCTGGAGTGAAGAAAGCCGTGGATGTCTTTTTTTTTTATCCTACTGTTGCGATATCTACTTTTTGTTTTGTTTCTCGAGATCAAAGTACATATGCCTGGTCGAATCTAGAGATAAGCTTCTCCGCTCGTTCGGAGTTGCGCACCCTTTCCTATCGCACCAATGGCTGGAACGCTGAGCCTCTGCTCAGTGTCTGCTGCCGCTTCATCAAGCGAACAACATTGCGATAAAGACTGTTAAGTAGAACTAGGTTCATCGGACCGACGTTGCTTATCAAATGTGTCATTGTCATTCCGTATTTGCAGAGAGATTGCTTAAGCACGTGCGCAAGAGGAAATGAATCGAACGACGGTTTATTCGCACGGTTCCAGCCTTCGCGCTTTTCTTCAAATAGTGCACCAAAAATAACAAAATGCAACATTATAGAGTAAAAGCTCCGATAAGTTCAAAAGAATATGTTTAGTTTAAACATTGATGGGCGGAAAGGGAATACAGTATAGTCAGGAGTTACATGCACAAAAATCCCGTCCTCCTCCCCCCCCCCCCCCCCCCCTCATGCGCGAAAGATAAATCTTGCGCAGCGATTGAAAGCACCATCCCAGATTGAGAAACTACCACACTCTTCCCTCCCTCCTCTTGATCTGCGGTTGCCTCACGCACCGGTTGTGAAACAGGGTTCACGCTGTCCTGAACAAACTGTGCGCTCAACATGATAGATGGGGACTTCCCCAGGCTCACCCACGCGATATCTGCCCTCTGGTGCATGTTTCTTCTTTTGCATGCTAGATATTTTATTTCGCGTTTCATCTATTTCTTTAGCGCTATTAGAGCAACGCTTTGCTGTACACATGGTATAGGTTAGCCAAAGCTTCTTGCGCCTATTTTGATGGAGACCTCTAGTATATGTAATTTTTGTGCACTGAGTTCTTCAGTCCTACGGGTCAGTCGAAACACCAGCAAGAAGAGAAAGAGGGAGCTAGTCTTCGCATTTTGGCTGGTGTATTGCCGGTAGTTGCTCGTTTTCTGACAAAGGGCTTTTCTGGAGACCCCACAGGGACTGCAGGTAAGAATTCTCAAACTTCCAGTCCGCAGCTAGTGAATTCTTGCAATACAACGCTCTCGCTAAGCCAAGTGCGGCTATTTCGTGATATCACCAGAACGTTTGCAGTGATCGCAAATAGGTTGGCTTGGTTTCCATGCATTGAAGTCCAAACAAATAAAGCTTGCCACCAAAAATCCGAGGGACACTACGTCTTCAATTAGTTCGAACGCGTGAAGCTCTCTCCAGAGAAATTCAATGAAGTGCGTTGTGTTAGAACCGACGTGTAGGAACCTGCTTACTGATAAAATAAAAAAAAACGAAGCGTTAGGGCTCAGAAACCTGAATGTTCTGGCGTTGAGATTGTGCGAGTGATTTGCAAAACATTAGCGTAAAAAAAATCTGGGGAAAGAAATATTTATGACTTTCATTTATCTTCCTATACGCGCAACTATGTACTCTAGATTTCTGCCTCAAAATGCAGTGTTTAAGCAAAGTGTTGATTTTGCCTAAAAAGCAGCGCTGGTTCAAAAAAAAGGAATGTTCCCGTACGTTTCCTTGGTAATGAAAGCTGCTTTAGGCCCACACACTGATCAACTTTTTGCCTCAAATAATATTTCTTTTTATTAAATAGACCTACGCACAGTAATCTTCCATCTTGCCGACCCTATAATTTGCAGATGCGATATCTCGAGATTGCTGTCAGTCATTCTTTTTGCATTACATGAGATCTGTGCTCAAGCAGCTCATCACCAAAGGTCACTGCACATGCATTTTGGCTACACTGATGTCTGGTGGGCGATGTGCTTAAGTCATTCAACTTCCTGACCAAGGACACGTTAAAATCTTTGAGACATTTACCACCGCTATTCTGACTCTGGACGAATATCTCAGTCATTAGCTCCATGAAAAGTATGCTGACAGCAGCATTTTGCCATCCTTAGGAAGAAGACTCTTCAAGAAAGGCCGTAATATTGGTTTATCAATAAAGTACGCTTGCAGCAATTCCATGAACGAGGTAAAAGCACGTTCTTGAAATTACCCTTACTGAACAAATGAAGGTGGTGCAATTATTAATACGAGACCATCATATGGCTAGCTTTGCGTGATCAAAAAGTGTCCGCAAATTTTGTCCGTGCGTGCAGAGGGCAAAATGCTTGTCTAGAACACGTTCTGGACGTGTTTCGGGCTGAACACGCGACATCTAGCTACAGCGTTTGGTTAAAAATGGTATGGATGTAAGCATGTGTAGTTAACCTCATAAGATTTCATTGTAATTTTTTGCCTTCCTGGTCGCAGCGGCTTTAGGAGCTGCGGAACGCACAGTTCGGTTGTTCTAGACATGTGTTTCGCCCTCTGTACATAAAAAAAATACGAAACAATATATCAATGCATTAGGTAGCGAGTAAAAATATCTCGCCGAATTCCAAATTTGGCTGATGTGCAATAATTAGTGAACTAATCAAACGCCAAGAACGCACATAGATGTCGCAATAGCCATGGACGTCAATATAGCACTTGGACGTCAGAATTGCCATGGCCTCGATGTAATATGTGGATGTTTTGTTGTCACATTGCTCAAATGCAAGTGGTTACAGTGATCTAAAAAAGTGAAAAAACAAAAAAAAGAGAATAAATTAAAATGACAACAAACAAAAAGACCTATAAAAAATGCAGGGTGAAAAAGAGGACAGGGAAGGGCTCTCCCATTTTTGCTCTTAAGCAGACTCATGTGCAGTCCTGTAATTTTTTCATTGCTCTTCTGATTACTAAATAGTTTCAATTGTCAGAGCAAAAATGGAAAGATTTTCATTGTCATACATTCCAAAGCTAGTCGAATAATGCCTATGCAGTTACTATGGAGCCTAAACACGGTACGAAGTTCTAAGGTGAAAACGTAAATAATACCTAAGCTATGAAGATGTTGGAAAATTTCCAGCGCACACAGGACAGGGACAAAGAAGAGGACACCACAAGCGCTATGAAGATCCTGTAGTATTAAAATAGCGTTCAGTGAGAGGAAAATCAAGGAAAAACATGCCGAAGACACGTTTCTCTGCCATTGCAGATGGTGATTTCTGAAATGTTAGAGAAGTGAAGGGAAGCGTAGAAGAAGACGGCAGGGAGGTAGATGGACGGATGAGATTAAGAAGTCTGCAGGGATAGGGTGGCCGCAGCTGGCATACGAAAGAGTTAATTGGAAAAATAGGGGAGTGACCCTCGCCCTGCAGTGGGCGTAGTCGGGATGATGATGATGTTGAATAGATTTCCCTCAGTAAATGGCCTCTAATTCGGAAGACCACGTTTCTAAAACTTGCCTTAAGGCTAGCGATAGTTCACTGTCTGCGTATTTCAAAAGCTTCGCACAAAACCACTTCGTATATAGAATTATTGCACAGGGAAGTGTTCAAGGGACTTTCTTCTCAAGCAGTGAAGCTTCACGGGAGAAGTTCGGTGTCTCCACTTCAGGCCTATTTGTTTACGCTTTCAACGTTACCTTTTCATCAGCCTTCCTCACGCTGGTAGCAGAAGCCTACAACGCGTTGGCTGTACCCGAAAATTACCTGTATTAAAGCAAGGTGCGCTCCAACTCGCTAAAAGACAAGGATGGCGGTGCTTCAAGGGTATCTGATCTCTACCTGAAATGAACTCTTCTACTCCGCGTTCACTTATATTAGCGGCATCGGTGCGGATCGACGGGCCCAGGCTCATTACTCTTCTATTTCACCCCTACTGCTCTTCTATTTGAGTATCCGAGCTGGGCGTAATCACTCGTGAAATAAAGTAAAAAGTTCCTTTTACTGTCGTATTCCGTTATTTCATTCATTCAAATACGCAATGGTTCTATCAAGCAGAACCTCAGTTGCAGTCCGGTGCTAACACGGGGCAAATTTTTCATAAACTGCACGGTCAAATTTTTGAAACTGGCATAATCACATACTGACACCGCTAGCGAGACGTAAACGAACAAATTACAAAGAACGATGCACACAGGTGATTTTTACCGGCCGTTTTCATTTCTTCATAGATTTCGATGTTTATTCATCCTCACGCTACAACCCAGAATGCAAATAACAGAATAGGCTGAAATCTAACCTCTTTTAAGTCCTTAGCGGCACGATCTGCCCTTTGATCCCGCTCCGGTGGCTCAGTGGTTACGGCGCTCGGCTGCTGGCCCGAAAGACACGGGTTCGATCCCGGCGGCGACGGCTGAATTTCGATGGAGGCGGAATTCTCGAGGCCTGTGAATTGTGCGATGTGTGTGCATGTTAAAGAACCCCAGGTGGTCGAGATTTTGGGAGCCCTTCATTACGGCGTCTCTTATAGCCTGAGTCTCTTTGAGAGGTTAAATCGCAATAAACCGAACCAAACTAAACCCGATCCGGCCTTTGATCTCCCCCCCCCCCCCCCCCCAGAAAAAAAAATTCAAAACAAAAACGTAACAAAAGTACTCTTGAAACATGACAAACTTGAAAATCCAGCTTGCCACGGTTCCTGTCTTGTTTCATATTTTAGTTTTTTTATCTTTGCATGGTTCTGATGATACTGTTCGTTCAATTGTCAAGAAAAAATGTCATCCCCGCCCTCCTGTCCTGTCACACCTGCTCGGCTTCCACCTGAAGATCGTCTCCTGTAAATTACCTCTTGTATACAAATATACAATCCCGTAGGTTGAAGGCGCCGGTTCTCGCCACTTTTTCTCTCTTCTCCGTTTATCTTTTGTCGCGAAAAATGAAAATGACACTTTATTAAGTACCCCAACCAGAATTCTGGTCTAACAGAGTGACAATCCAAAGGAAAGTTCCGAGTGTTATGAGCTAACAAATAGATGTGTTATCGCAGTGCTTTATGGGTCGCATTGAGAAAGCAACCATAGGCTCTCAGATACCATAAGGCTTCTAGACTGCACACACAGTTAGCTTCTTTGCAATAACAATTTATAAATTGTTAACAATTTCGCACTTCATAGGATTCCGGCTTCAATGTAAAGACTGCATATTTGTTCGTGATATGCTGGCGGCTTGCAATTTCCTCCCGTGATGAAGAGAAAAAAGAAAAATAAATGAGGAGAGAGACAACTGATAACGAAGCCAAATACAAGCCGTAGAGAAGATTTATGCCCCAATTTGTAACCACTCAGGAACGAATTGCCAACAGACGGCACTTGTGATTGAGCCTCGCACTTCTCGCATACGAGGTCGCTAAGTAGGAAACAAAGCTGTTGCAATTGAGGTCAAGCACAATATTAGAAGCGTTTAAAAGTTATGAACTGGCTTCCTGTATTAAAACTCTGCACAGTGCCACTGATGTTGGAGCTTATAGTACTAGAAATCATCTTCTTTGCGAAAGGAGCTGGCGGTCAAGAAAAATTCCGCGGCTACTGCTCGCGAGAAATAGGGTTCGTGCAGATTCAAAGACCCGTTCCACATGAAAGTTCTTGCTGTGTTTCGCTGTATTAAGCTCCTTGTGAATTCTGAGTGGTGATAATAACTTTCGAACACTCACTTCTACTAAAATGGACACTTGGAGTCGTGAGTAGGCGCAGCAGAAACATAACCGCTCACTGCTCATAGAAGCTTTTATTTAATCGCACTTATGGCTCAGTTTCCTCCTTTCTCCTTGCAGGGCGAAATCTCTCTCTAACTCCACGCTTCCTCTGCTGTTCTGCCCCTCGTCTTCTACGATTTCCCACGAACTTCTTTCATTCTTGCCTAATGCTGCCGAAAAGTTTTTAGGGGCAGCAATTTTTGGCTGTTGAAGTTTTTAGTGAAACAAAAAATTTTAATTCAACAAAATTTGAATAATAAAGCTTGAATTTGCAACTACATGCCTGCAAAAGCTCTGTGAAAAAAAAACATTGGGAATAAATGGATCTCAAGATTACTTCAGTTCTGTGGTGACCAAATCATAATTATCCACATCATCCCCATCATCGGTCTAAGTCGCATACTGAGGCAGTGTTGGCGGAGAATTTTTTTTTGCATCAAATAATGGGTGGAATTAAGGTAAACCAGAAAAAGTGCTGTATCGCATGCATTTTTAATTTGTTTCTTTTCTGATTTATTGGTTTCGAGCTAGAAAAATGATAACGTGCTTCTTTAATTTGTGGTACCATACGTATTCTTCGACACGCATTTTGTTCGAAGACCAAGTCGAAGACTTATCGAAGACCAAGTTCGATGCAGTGAGTGGGGTGAACGGCACACGCTGAAGTCTGAACACAAAAATGGAGCCTTCTCTCCAGCCTGCTTGATGCACTATAATTATTATTAGAAAAGCTATGGAACACCAACTAAGTTCGTTAATTCCGAGTACTTATTCGCATGTAGTCTGGATCTGTCTAGTAGCAGTTAGCAATGGTTTTACTACTGACCCAGTTTCGATTCAGGCAAAGATTGTAACTGCTTGCAGTGCTCAAAGGGCATCGAATATAAAGAGCTTTGTATCAAGCTAGCCATATATCTTTTAAAGCAACTGATCATGAACATTTGGAAAAAAGGAATATTTTATTCAAAGTTAAATAATATTCAAACCCTGTCTTCGGCACGACGCAACCATACAGATTATTACCACCTGAAAGGAATTAGACCTAGGTATGTTAATTGTTAATATATAATACGCGTAGCGTATAAGTAGAGAACGAATTACCGCAGTTTTTCGAAGTCATAATTGCACAACACCGCTGCACTACCGCGCTTGAAGAGTAAAATATTAGGCCTGAATTTTTAGAGAAATTTGTTTCAATCTAGAGCACAAAGGACGAACCTGTTCACCTGAACGGTTTGCAGAAAAACTCCTGCTGTAAGGAGAGAAGCTCTTTGAGTCGAAGCTGATCTCTTCGCAACTGTCGAGCTCCTGAAAACGCTCTTTTCCTAGCACTTTTCGAAAAAGAAAGCGTGAAGTTTCTAATCCCTCGCTCTAGCGCGTCCCCAGTTAAAGGGCGCTCACGCTTCAACACTTCACCTCAGTAAACAATGCGGACTAACTAAAGCACTGGTAACAACTGAGATATATTTTCAGAAAGTTTTGTTCGTGTGTGTGCCTTTGTATTCGAGGAGAATGCGAGTGACATGAGCCGTCACAGACCATATTTAAGTAAAAAAAAAATAGTTGTACAGTAAAAGTGAGTCGTGTTACTATGGCCTCGTCCAGTGTCAGGTATAAAACCTGGAATGCACTTCAACATGTGCCCCCCCCCCCCCCCCCCCCCGTCACGTGCTTTCTTTTTCCGACCCCATTGATGTACACTCTCAAACGACTGTGCCGCTGGTTTGTTTCTATTACTAAAAGGGCAGTTCGTGCCGTTCAGCACCCGAAAAGTTTCAGCAAACCAGCTTTGTTTAGGCGACGAAAAGTTTGAAAGGCTACCTGCACAGAGAACTGCTTATGGTAATGTTCTCGGTGTTACTATTCCAACGAATGTTTTCTAATGGTTTGCTCATGAAATGGTGTTTTCAAACTTTTCAGTGCCTATCGTATAGAAGTGCATGTCCAACAACTACGATGGCTCAATGGCAGAAGTAATGAGGTCAAAAGATTTAGACTTAGTATTTATTTTCTGTCAACAGCGCATGGACGAATTTTTCTGGAAACCGAATGTAAATTTAAGCATGCACTTAGCTTTCAGCGGGTGTTAGGAGACACGACAGACTTACTACTTATGCGATCCTCGGCTGCAAGTACTTGTAAGGCAATGTCGGATTCGAATGAAAAAACTGGATGAATAGCAATATAAAATGCGTCCTCCAATGGGAAAGCGAGGCAAGTGGAAGATGATTAACGTTTGAGCGACGAAGATCAACCGTTTATCTGTAACATGGCCAACCGATCTGTGGCGCTGAAAGAAAAAACTGGTGAGGAGTGATAACTGAGGCACACTTTCTGCTTCGAGAGACGTGACACTGCTTTGTTCGCTGCAAACTTAAAAAAGGCACTTTAACAATTCTCAACGTTAGCTCGTCAGGCAGTAGTTCCGCTCCGAAATATAGAGGCTACGAGAACCACAGTCAACTCCCTGAGTTATCTCAGTTTCCCACAGTACTAGTTTACTTAGTCTAAATACTACAGGAGGTAAACGATGTGTTCGCTCCTTCTTCAGCAAGGAGAAAAAAACAAATGCCCTTCCACTGCGGGCAGAGTTGAAAGAGAGTTTATGCTATCTCCGCTTGTATAACGTGTAAGAGGAGTTGCCTCTCGTGAGCTGCGTCGCTAAAAATGGTTTTTTAGGTACCGATTTTGCTGACTCTTAGTAATGATATTTGATTTCTTAACGAGGAAAGTGGTGTAAAACCGCCATCACAAGCTTTTATAGCCCTTCTTTGGCGGTGAAATAGAATTTCTTCGCACACGAGTATATTAATTAAAGTTTAAAGGTGCTTTCTGTAGAAAGCTTACTCAGGATCACGCTGGTAAGCTGGTAACGATTGTGCAACATGACCCTGATGATTGCATTCTTTGAGGCGCACACCATGATGCAAATTGCCATGAGCTTTGCTTGACGAAGAGAAATACTTCACCACACAGCATCAACTTCTGAATGAAATTTTGGAGAGATAACATTGCTTCATTGAAGGTTTTTTTTTATCAGTGAAAGAGTGGGAGGTACAATGCAAAAGTAATAGGTGGCCTGCTGCGTACTTGAGCCACTGGACTTAGTCTACACAACAGTGCACCAAACTGCTCCTTGAGAAAAACACCTTGGACGTATTTCGAAATAAAATCACGGCGACTGCTTTGCTCTCACTGTTATTTAACACATAAGGTGTGCTGGCAAAAAAAAAATAAAAAAAAATTCGTGGTTTGAATTTCCACGTGAGTTTTTTTTTTTTTGAAGGGGGGTGGGTTCGTTTGGTTTGGTTTATTGGGGTTTAACGTCCCAAAGCGACTGAGGCTATGAGAGACGCCGTAGTGAAGGGCTCCGGAAATTTCGACCACCTGGGGTTCTTTAACGTGCACTGACATCGCACAGCACACGGGCCTCTAGAATTTCGCCTTCAAGAAATTCAGCCGCCGCTGCCGGGATCGAACCCGCGTCTTTTGGGTCAGCAGCCGAGCGCCGTAACCACTGAGCCACCGCGGCGGGGGGGGGGGGGGGGGTTCATTTTGCAGTTTTTCGCCTACTCCTCAAGGCAGCGCTTGACTTTCACTCGCAGATTGGGATCTCCAGCAATGCTAATAAGTTTTGAGAAACGATAGAGAAACGATGGAGACGTTTACTAGCTGAAAAATGCATGAAATATATTTGCTTGTAAAAGTGTGAGGATTAACGGAAGCGAAAATGCTTGTAAGTTTTTGACATTTAGGACGGAAATGAACAATTTCTTCTCGCAACATTTACTGCGAAAACAGATAATGTTTTTAAGTTTGTTTTCCGCTTGTTTTCTTTCTGGATATGCTTTATTGAAGTCCTCAGAGGCTTAAGTCTCAGTGCCCAAGCCTTACTCGCTTTAAGCATAACCAGGTATCATAAGCAGAATATCGACACATGTCTATGTTTGTGCAAAAAACTGAACATGATCTTCATTAGATGGCGACATTTATTATTACCTATGTAAATGTTAGGCTTGGTAGAAAATGGCTCGCCGTATATAGCGCTGCATACCTGCAGTGATGTCACATATTTTTGCGTACTCAAAGAATAGTGGCTCCCGGTAGCTTAGCCGAGATGGGCACCATAGATTGCTTCTAATTTTCTAAAAGGCGCACACTAAGTAATATGATGTAAGATAGTTAGGGATATGTTATGCACAAGGTAATACAGATGCTCAAGAAAACCAAGCGAGGACATCGGCATCTGACACTCCCATCTATCAGTGATCAGCTCAAGAAGCCACCAGGATGCCTCTGATTTTCTGTTTGTTATAAAGTATAATTATGGCGACACAATGTGGCTAAAGGCAGAATTTCTTCTCTGGAGGTTGTAATGCGTGATAAAACTTTGGCATAGTGCTATGTTTCCGAAGATTCTCACTCGGAATGAAATTAACTTATTTCAAACCAGGTTGCTATTGCACAAGACACGGTAAGCTCCAGTAAATATTTTTGTCGATAATCTTTATTTTTCAGTTTATTGATTCTTCTGGCGAATTTCTTAAGGTTATAGAGACTTTTTGCAATATTCACTAGGTGAGTAAATTTTTATCTAGGGGACAAATGTGTTGATGTTTTATATTACAAGAATTTTTTCTCTCCACTCCAGTTTCAGTAGCTTCGTCATGAACCTTGCAAGAACACAAGATGGCTGAGCGGGGACAAAGGACGTATTTATTTAAAAACGTGCGACCCTGTTCATCGCAAAAAAGAGAGAAAGAAAACGGAATACAATTGATTATGTTCCTGCATATTGCACCAAATCGTTTTTTGTTGTTGTTGTTGTTGTAGCCTTAGTGGCATGGCACAAACCCACGATGAGGGATAAGCCAGGGTTCAGTGAGGAAAGCCAAAAAAAAACGTTTTTGGCCGGCTGCAGCTACGACACCGTAGTCTCCCTTGTCTTCATTCTCTTGCTACGTATAATACAAAAAAAAACTTTTCAGTTACGCATGAAGAGTGCCTCGTCGTAGAGAGTATAACCTGCACAAAGAGAACATTGTGTTTGTCTGGTTCGTATTAGATGTTAAACTAAACCTAAACGACCCGCAGATGTGGCTTTGAAGCACAGCTGCAAACCATACATTAATGGCTTCTTGCTCGAAAAATAAGTCAAAAACTTATTTCACTTCACGTGCAATGAAAAAAAAATTTCCCGCACGTCCGCTCCTGAGGTAATATTATTTCGAGCGCTGCGGTCATCGCCAGCGGCGTCTTGCTTCTGGTCCGACCAGGAGTACTACAACTGAATCCTGACGCCGATGTCACTGAACCTATCCTTGGGTGGCTGGTTTATCAGCAGCGTCCGCCTCAGTCATTCCTGTAGAAGAAACAGTCGGATCTATTTTGGCGCATCTTTGCGTCACTCCTTTAGAGGCACTTTTCCTTCGGTCGCGCGTGCAAATCAATGCTGCGAACGACGTCGCTGGCCCTCAGCTCTGGCGGCGCGTCCTTCAGCAGCGTCTTGCTGATTTATCGGGGCCGAAGAAGTACTCACGTATACGCTGCAACGCTTTTGTGTCGCGCTTATACAGCCGCCTGTCGCTTTCGTAGATTTCTCGCTCTTCGTTCGTCCTCTCAATCGACTCGCTAATTTCTGTCGCTGCATCCGCCAGCAGCAGTGCGTGCACCATCGCTGCTCCCGCCTGGGTTGATATCCACAATTTACACTCTCGCTCTCAACTTCCGGTTATACCATCGCTTTCACGTCGCCGCGAAGGCTTGCGGCTGTGCCTTAAGAATTCCGCTCTAAAATCAATCCTGTATAGACGTATGGTGTATGTTAAAGCACCCTGAAAAAACACCTGAACCCTACTGCTGCGTGCCTACAAGTGCATAGTATTGCAGTAACAAGTAAAATCTCATGCACCTTTCTCGCATGACGAAGGTGACGGCACGTAGCTGGAACAACGTTGTCTATATGCCACGAATACAAACCGGCGCGAAACGTTTAAGAGGGCACCTCTTAAAAGTTTCGCGCGAGTAATGGCACAAAAGTAGCGTGAATCTTCATTTAGGGCGAGTACTGGAAACACCTTAAAATTCATTTAAGAACATTTGCTCGAAGAAATTGCCTTAATTGTCATGGACAAAGGAAGTACGTGCTAGACTTATATATACTCATCGCAACGACATCAATATACGTAGCAGTTTGTGAAAGACCAAGCCTTAAAATGGCAGAAAAACTGTGCTGATTTAAAGGGCTTCGCGCGCTTTCATAACTGGATATTTTCAAGCAGTGAGAAGGGTCCGGATTGTAAGAATGTTCCGGCCTCAAGTTTCTCAGGAATCAGAAAGATCCGCACATGACTTTTAACTGCAGTACAAATGCTGCGTGGACTTTGGTCAAGCAGAAGGTAGGAGGGAGACCCCAAGAGAAGGAAATGAAATCACTTTGGGCTCCAGGCTGAGCAGTTTTGTTCGTTTCTTCGGGGTTTCGAACGAGTCGGTTGATCTCTGCGGGAAAACTCGAGCGGACCTGATACATAATCGATTTCTAGGCTAATCACGGGGGCTGCCCCATGTCGCTCTCTTTTTTTTTTGTCTAGGAGAACGAAGAGAGACCTGCACAGGGCACATCTGCCAAATGAAGCATGCCGGGTCGCAAGTTTATTCTATTAAACTGAGTTTTACTTCAACCCATGCAGCACAGAAAGTGGGCTCATCTCAAAGGGTGCAGTACTCACTTTGAACAAGCCACCGATAAACTGCCACAAACTGCCGGATCTCCTTCACAGATTTCGCTTGTTAAAACTCTATTTCCCTTTAAATGTCAAAGCTAGAGTTTCTATTAGCCGACGCCCCAGCACAGCAAAGCCAGGAGCCAACCAGTCTAAACACGTGCTTTCGCATGCCTACTCGGTTTACCAACCTTAAAATGCTATCACTTATGGTTTCATCGAATAAGCATGGCCATGTAATGTAATGCGCATATTGCTAGCCAATACAAACTTCTAAGGAAAGTGTTTCTGAACGTTCTTGGGAGTGACGGCCTCGTCTAGCAGATGCTGTACAATATTCTGATCAAAAATTACAATAATCAAGGACAATTCGGATTCTAAGCGCAGCACTAAGGTTTCAGGGTTGGCAGAATTTTTTCAATAAATGTTTCAGGTCGAGGGACAGTCGCCACACGTAAAAACAAAGACATTCTCTATCCATCTCTCTCACAGTCACAGGCAAACACACAAACACACCCACACACGTATTATCTACTCTCAGAAAAAGTGGTGATCTCCACCATAACGATTTTTTCTCCACTGCCTTCCCTCAGAAAAAGAAACATGCGCAATAGAACAGGATCCTGGAAAGAGAAAGCCACATGGCGCGCCTGAGCACCTGAAGACACACATAAAAAAATATATAAAAATGGACACAATGAGCTTGCAATTCTCTCGCTTGTTTCGAAGTAAGGGGAGCATGCATGCTCTTGGACGGCGTTTGTCTTTCGCTGCGTGGGAGCGAAATCACCCAAAATCTTGAATTACGTGCCACTCCCCGTCACAACTGCGAAAAAGGAATAACTTTCTTCCATGGTTCACTTACCTCGTGTTTGTTTTCTACAGAGATTGCACAGAAATGCACACGAGGGGAATGAAATGTTGGGGCTGCGGATCATTGGGCATGCAGCGAGTCAAATTGAGTTTCCAAGTGCAGCACCGCCCAAAACATAAGGTCGCAATCCCTTTCAGCTGGATAGCCCGTCTTATTTGTTCTGGCTGTTTCCATAAAGGGATTCGAAATCAAACTTTCTTCCAGCCTGCATAAAGGTTTTGACGTTCAATTTGTTACTTTACAAAGTTTGTTACTTGGAGAGATGCACGAAAAATATAATAGTCTCAATCATATTTTGTCTCTACATAGGATGCGTTATTTTCCAGCCAGTGCCGTCCCACTATTCAAGCGGCTTTGAGCGGGAATCTTCCCAGTATTACCTTCATCAAATTATGGGTGCCTGATAATGCTTGAGTTCTTCGGTGATACGATCATATTTGTGAAACCATTTTCGAATAACCCATTCGAACGCACGCAATGCACATGCCTTAACCTGCTTCATTCGGGCGTATAATGCTACTATCGTTACGATTTGTCTTCTGTCATCCTGCGCACTACCGAATGCAGGTGCTCTGGATTAGTGGCGAAGCTAGCTGGCCAATGAATTATGGCTGTTCAAACCCTGCGAAGATACTGGTGTATGTCGGCTGGACGGTGAGATGCATATAAATTTTCCAACTGAGATGTCGTTGAAGCCCAGCAATGAAAGGGAGACCCTGGAAAGTAGCCGAATTTGTGTATGAAAATGCACTAGTACACAGAAAATACGAAAGAATTGTCACACACACCACATCCATCACATCCATTCGAAACCAGAATTCACCGATGGCGCTGTTAGGTTGTTATCTTAGACAGAGCGACGAGCAACGATTCAGCATCAAGCTGTCACCGGACGTCAAGTGCTGCTGAATACCGAAAGTCCCTCATGGGGCACAAGTATACCAGGTTAATAACAAGCCTCCATAACACTTTCTTTCAGTTCCTGATTACCGTTAGTGTTCAGAATTCGCTTTTCATCTCAGGAAACGTGTGTACTTTACACTGCAGAAGTTCCTGAAAAAGATGTGGCTGTTTATCATCCCCACGCCGAAAACAAGAAAAGTTTTTCCGGCCAGTGAGCCTAATACTTTACTTTAGAATTCAAAGTCACCACTTTTGCCGCAGTGCGTGGTTTCCTGAAATTATTAAAATTTTCACCAGGCCTGCAATGCATTCGAATTCCGTGCAAACCCTGCATTTAGCATAATAACTCATCTCCTGTCACTCACGTCAATGTCCTGTTCCAAGGTGCTGCAACATCTTTGGGAATTGAGTTACTTCTACCCAAAGTTCCTTACCAACAGTTCTTAACCATGGGTGTGGTTGAGAACTGGAATTGGGGCAGATTCATCACCAAGGGCTAAAATTCGTTGTAAGATCAGCAACGTGATGATGAGCGTCGAAAAGATAGGGCCCCAAGCGAAAGAAAGACAGTCGAGGGGAGGGCCTCCATATCACTACGAACTGCTGAACTTAACGGCGGAAGAGTGAACGAAGGCCAGCTAAGCTCTGTGTGTTGTTTGTTGAATGGGAAGCTGCGAAGACTTTTGGGGTGAGGATTTTACCTGAGTCTTGTTCTACTTCTGATGCACCGCACAGGCGGGCAGGAGTGATGAGCGGGCTACAGTCGAAATGGCACTGCGTGCCATTTTGACTGCGCGCCCCCAGCTAGATGGCAAGAAGTGCAATCTATCAAGCGCGCCCCCAGCTAAATGGCACTTCGTGCAATTTAGCTGGGGGCGCGCTTGATAGATTCCAGTAAAAAAAAGTACAACTTCGTTCGAGGTTTATAAAACGGAGACAAAAGGGCTTTGTCGTCGTCGGTCGAACCAGCATGGAGAAGTCGCCCACTTGAAGCCCTGAAGGTTAAACCCACCATCCGTTTGATAGTGGCAGAAGCATTACAAAGCCCCACAAGCGTGATTTTAAAATGATAGCAGCCATCACATGTAACGAAAGCGGTTTTTTCGTGGTCCATGCCCTCTACCGCGATCTACCCATTCAAAAAACATAGATGCACAGTTGACATCGCGCCTGTTGTCATGAGTACTTTAAAATGTTTATTCGTAGATGAAGAAGTACAAGAAGTGCTGGACATTTTTTAACATTATAAAAGAAAAACGCGAACGCCTGTCAGCTGATTTAAAACCATGGAGTGTCCGCTCCAATCGCGGGATCCTTATTAAGCTAGAACTAGGCCTACGTTATATGATCTAAAACTTCATTTTTTGACGTGGCCATACGGGATTCCGCGCTACGTTCGGCTTAAAAAGAATAAATACTGAAGAAATAGACACTTCAAAGGTTATGCGGCCTTGATTATTGCCTGAGTCGACAAGACGCAAGTTGGCTTCGCAGGGCTAATTAATTAGCTAGAATTACAACCGTTGTATGAGCACGTGAAAGTGTCTGTATCGATTTACGTATTATGATGGGTCGTGTAGCAGCACCCCACCGCTGCCACCAGTTGTTACGACTCGGGTAGCGTGACCAGTTGTTGCATCACCATGGGGGCTCGTACAGGATGAGGAACAGTCTGAAGCTTCGAAGGTTGGTGATACCAAAACAAGCAGGTTTAATGGCACTTTTTTTTAAGACACTTATTCACATAATGAAAGGCAGAAAAGCAAAGAAACAAAAATTAAGAGTTCAAAGCGTCGAGCGACTGGATGAGCCTGTTACCCAAGGTTCAGAGCCACTGGATGAACCTATTACCCAAGGTTCAGAGCCTTCATGCTCACTTTGGTCGCAGGTTAAATAGCCCAAGGCTCCGCCCTTTCACCAGGCGGTAATTCATCGCGACACAAAGATCGGCACTACACAACACAGCAAACGAAGACACCTGTTGTAGAGTCCACCCGTGGAAACTGGCGAGGAGGAAACTTAAGTCTCCAGCTCTTTCGCACTGCGAGGCAACCATACTGTTGGTAGCTCGGGTCCATCGAACACAGGTGTGGCATGATGACGTCGTAGCCGCAGCTGCGCTGGCTTCCTCTGATTCGTTCCGGGTCTTCTCAGACGAGGAGCAACCTTTCTTCCCCTGTCGTCGGTCCTTCTGGAAGGTAAGGTCGTTGGCACCGAGCCGAGCGTGGGAAGAGCTCCATCGACCATTTCCCAGCTAGTCATTCTTTTTGTTGGGGTCATCTTGGGGGTCAAACGACGTTTCAAAATTTCCGCTGTTGAATCCGCCACCGTTATCATCGCGGGTCTCAAGTTCGGTCGTAACAGTATCGATGTTGTCCTTAAAATAGCGCGAGAGTGAGAGGCAATCGCGCTTTTATTTCTACCTGCAACATTTTAAACACGAACGCCCGACTTACAAGCGCAGCGCCGCAACCTTGGAACCTGTTTCAATCAATCTTGCAATCAGCGCACCCTGTAAACTTTACAGAAATGTCTCGGAGCGGGCCCTATCTCAACAAGCTGGCCGCCTCCCGTGGTAGCCCAGGGTTTTTGTTTCGCGCCAGATGCAACACAAGCACCACAACACTATCTCTGTGTTTTAGAGCCCCGCTTTTATTTGCAGCTTATGTTCTTATCAAATCGGTGAGAACAACGCCTCACACAAACCAAATCCGAATAGAAATAAGCATGAAAAGAGCAACTCAAGTATATCAAATCTTTTGTACAGCCGTCACCAACGCGGTATGTCATAGGAGCACTGGAAAAAAAATACAAAGAAAGCCCGTAGAATTGAAGTTCTTAAGCTCCAATTGTGTTTCCCAACTCGTATGACGGTGACGATAACGCACGACCTGAAAAACAAGAAAAACATTTTTATGCTGCTCAAATATTTTTAAGAAAGAAGCCAAGAATTTTTGTTTAGGACACTTAAATTCCATTGACTTACCGCACATAAGCTGCAAATGTGCGCGCAGAGTGCAGTGTATTGCGAGATAAATACATCCGCCCTTCTTCCCAAGTACACTGGTCTGCCATCATCGTAAATCCGGGAAAAGCCACAAGACAGGCTCACTTTCTTCATGCTCACTTGTTTTCCGTTTTATGGGCGGTAACGGGCCGCATGATGTACCCCACTCGCTATCTGTAGGACCCATTCGCGTGTCCTCGCAATTCCAGCGGCATGAAGCTCGGCTCGGCTGCACGCAGCATCAAAGGCGGCCACTCGCGAGTCGTGCTTGCGCAACTGACTCTGCGAAATACTGCGCTAGAGCCTAATAACTCGGCAGCATCACAGTTTCTGTAATCCTCTCAGACTTAATCCATGCTTAGCCTCACTTCAGAGAATAAAATCTCGTCAATCGTGTGTCATAGAGGCTCTTCGGTGGTTGTTATCCTTGTCCATCCACGTGTAAACTAATTTTCGGGAGTGCACGTGCTGCTCTATTATTCTTTCATGCAGGTTGGGCACACTTTGCGCATAACGCCTGGAAAATCGCCTCTAAGCAAATGTTCGTAGACACTCCTATCAATGAGCACTGCGGTTTTCCTTGTGGTGCCGTTGGTGCCATAGTGTTTTTTTATATGCATCTTCTCTTTAAGCCCGCATAATAAAGTCTTTGAAGACACCAATGCGCTTTTTTCGAGCTAGAGTTTCTTGCGCGAAATACGAGGCGTTCTGGGAACGCATTCAGACGAAGCGTTTCGCAAATGAGGCTGCACAACTGAATAGTAAAACTTATTGCTGAAAAAAAGTGTAAACATAACAAAAAGGCACAAAGGAGGGCCCTGAACTTCGCTCTCCTTCGTGCACTTTTCATTCTCGCATGTCATGTTTCCCAGCTTGAGGTTTGAGTTGAAACCAAACTGATTGCAGAAATCCGGACATTTCAGTATGCACTGACTTTTGCAAAGCCATAAGGAATTGCACTAAAAACATGACGCACAGAAAGACACACTGACAGGATGGTGCGAACGAACAACTAATTTTCGCCACGCTGTCACCGTCGAATGTGGAAAAGTGTACGCATGTGCTTGTGATCCTTGCATGAAGGACTTGGGGGAAGAAACCGTGCGATCATCAACATACCCTACAGGTTTCGAATACTTTCCAAAGTTTCCCAATACAGCTTTACAAGACGATAATCAACTAGCCCGACAACAACTCTTGCTAATGCATTGAATTTTTGCGCGAAGTACTGACACTGCTGCCACGTAAGTGGGCAGGCTTCCAATTCATAATATTTTTGCCCAGTTGCCTTAACATCACATCAATGACCATATTGCATCAAGGCTGCAGCGGTCGTACCGGGGACTTGAGTCTTTTATATGATCAGGCTGACTGATCTTGCTTTCGTCTTTATTGATATAGACTCACGCGCGGCCCACCTCTCGCGCGTTCTGCTAATTCCTCGCAAAGTATTGTAATCTCTGTAGAAGATATAATAAGATACCTGCAACCTCATCTGCTTGGCACTGCGGCATTGCAGGACTGAAGCAAGGCAAAGGCTTCAGCCCCATAGCGAAATGTTATCGAAAAGCACCCTACTTCTCTTTAGTTCAGTGGCTTGAACCTCAATGCAAAATTTCCCAAATTTTCGGTCCGTCCCTGTGTCTCTGTCTGTCCGCCATGGGGAACGTACATCCGAGTTCCTGGAACCTACATCCGAGTTCCGCGCAGTCACAGTAAAAAGACTGACAGGAGAGCCTTAAGGAAGAAGATCCAATCTGAATCAAGGTTGCTGCTCTATGCGCGTGCCTCAGCTAACGGTTCTCCCTTTCTTTCTATCGATTTCACGTTGTCGCGTTTTTCGCCAATTCTTTCAGAGAGGCCTCGTGTCGTGTGCCTGTCCTCATTGCTGGTAAAGGTGGCGGCATGCAGAGTGCCGAAGACAACAAAACTAGAGCAGTGAAAAGAGTGCACGCATCCCGCTGTCACCTTTTCTCGTGTCGCATTAGGCCGCTGTAGCAGACAGCGACACGAGGCATTCCTGCTAGCGCGTGCCTACTCGACAGCTTCCTCAGCTTACTGATGTCTTTAGGCGTAGTCATGGAAAGGACAAGCGCTGAATGAAGCGAAACCGCGAGGGCGCTGTAGAGAAACAGCAGCAGGATTAGGCCGAGACCGGTGTAAATGCCAGTCAAGGTTGCACAATGAGCATGATTATCTCTGTTTATGATGCTTAGAGGAATGTGTTCTGGCAGAAACCTCGCTAGAGTTAAATTGCAAGTTCTTTTAACCAATATGTGATCTCACTACCTAGGGTATTTCGGCCCCAACGCTGGTTCCCCTATATTGTGAAGTATTACACTGGTATGAAAGCAAAATTGTTTTATCAAATATTGAATTATTAATAGCGCACTGCCGACGCAAATGATAATAAACATAGCTTACACTTTGTTGAATGGAAAGCACTTCTTTTACGCTTCAGTACTCACGGGCAAGAAAATGCGTCAAATGCCCGAAAATATATGAAGTTTTTTTGCAGAGATCTTCAAAAAATTTACCTGTTTGTTTTCAGTTAATCCTAGAAACTAAAAAAAAAACAGAGCGTAAAACAACACCAGTTCTTTCAAATCTCTGCCCTTTTCTCTGCTTCTTGAATCCCGTTCCACCCGAAAGAGGCCGCCTGGCCACATACTCTAAAACTACTTCCTCACCGCAGAAGTGGCCTAAAGGTTTCAGTATCTGCTTGGAATGCCGGAGGTGCGATATTTGTTTCCCAGTAACGCCGGTTCCCACCGGTAGAACGGTGGGTACAAAGTTTCCCCTGGTCTGCTGCTCGGCGTAGCTGGAGTGGAATGTCTAGAAAAAGGTCCTTTGACCCTACTTTGTGTGGAGAGAAAACCTTGTGCCATGGCTCTCATAGGTCAGAACTTCCCTTGCACCTTAAAAACTCATGATTATAAAATCATAAGTGCTTGGCAACTTTCCCTACAACAGCTCGTAACGCCAAGGAGGCGGACGCTGTCTGGCTTAAGAAGGGTATGCTCATCAGTTACGAAAGTCATATAGTGCGAAGCGTCCCAAGTGTGGATATGCGATACTATCTCTGAGTTTACACTGTACACAGGGACGCCGATACACTAATGAGTGTATGCGAACTGGCTAGCGAATATGCTGGGAGAACACATTTTCGGGCAGCGTCTTAAGCGCATGCTCGATGTGTTCAACCCATCGCACGTTTCCGGGTTCGCCTTCAGGCTGCGCGCAACACCCTAGAGACAATGGGAAGCGTTTGGCGGCGTCTTATGACCAAGCGTCCCACCCAATCACGACAAAGGATGAAAGAAGGGCAAGACTAAGGGTGCATGCTAGGGGAGCTCACCTGTCCCCCAGCATGCACCCTTAGTCTTGCGCTACAGATAAGCGCGCGCCTCGCCCCAAGACCACGAGAGTAGCGAGATCCACATGCAGGGAATTACATGTGATCGCTGAACGGCGGTACAGGTCGTCAGTGGGGTACGGATCGCAGAATGGCAGAAGGTGCCTCATAATTATTACATGGATTAAAATAGTAGCGCAGAACTTCGAAGCCGAGAGAGAGAGACTCTTTAATGAAATACAGAGAATTTAGCCGGCGTTTAAAAATCGCTGGAATGCTACTCTGCGTAGGGAGGGGAATTTGGGACATAAAGACAGAAGGAGAGCAGTGCGGAAGGGGTAAAAAAAACAAAGATAAAATGCGGCCATGAAATGGGTACTAAGGATGGAACGGCGTGTATTTATGTAACCTATGGAATGATGGAGTGCATAGTCCGACAAATGGGCTGATGAAGTTCACTGCATAAAGAATGCATGAAGGTAACGTGCAAGTGAATTTAAAGCTTATCGAGATGTCCAATGTCTTTTAAATATGTAAATAGAAAGTTCATTGCAAGTCTCTGTTGCCTAGGGCAGGCTAAGGGACCTAAAACTTTGTTCGTTGTTAGGGGCACTGGGCAGAGATTCTGCATGCAATGTTCATAGTACGCACGCTCGTTAGCATACGCAGGGCACTCAAGCAGGTTATGTTCCAGATCTGCTATCGAGAAACAGTTGTCACAATGCGGACTGTTCATTTGTCCAAAACGGTATCGCAAGCCGTTTGTATATGCAGCATTCGGACGAAGTCGGTGATAAAGTGTTTCCAGATGTCGAGGAATTCTGGGTGAGAGTCTTGATCTAAGATGCGGGTCGATTGAGTGAAGTAATAGGTACTGACGTGTCGGCAAACTCCAAAGCCGATACGTTTCTTCGGAAGCAAAATTTTTAGCCATTTGGGACGCATCAGATTTCGTGAAAAAGTTCGGATGTATCTCCGATGTTGATGGTCCTTACGGGCCGCTTCATCTGCTTTTTCATTAGCCAGACTGCCACAGTGAGCAGGTATCCACTGAAATGTTATGCAGTGGCCTGCGGCAATAGCTAAATGATGTATATACACGATGTCCAGGGAAACTGGCTGGTGATTCGTTTTCTTCAACAGGTTGGCCAGGATCTGCAGAGATGCTTTTGAATCGGTGAAGATAAACCAACGGGCGGCAGTTCGGCGCAGGATGTAAGAAACAGCTTACTTAATGCCGTGAAGCTCCGCTGTCGTAGAGGACGTCCTCCGCTGCAGCCGGTAAGAAAGGGCATGGCCTGTTGAGGCCACATAAATGCCACAAGAAGAGGTTTCTTTAGTAGTTGAACCATCGGTGAAGATATGGGTGTGCTGCGTATATTCCTCATTTAAGTAGGCAAGAGTAGCTTGCAGAAGCGCTGCGTGTGGCATTCGGCTCTTTGCATTCACACTAGGAACAAACTTCATCTTTAGAGGAGAGAGTGTCTGTGGAGGAAAGGCCAGAGGTAGTAGTTTCTGTGGCTGATTAATAGTAGGGAGGGGCAGGAGCTGCACTGCCAGGCCAAAAGTAGAGTTGCTGTGAGTTAGGCGGACACGGTGTAGAAAGTGCGTCTTCCCTTGCAGGACATGGCGGAGGTGGGTACGCAGAGTTGCCTGGGCGGCAATCACCTCTAGCGGGAGACATACTGCCTCCGATACTGTTCCTATTGAAGAGGAACCCTTTGAGAGGCCAAGGTATATTCGCAGGCAGTTGTTCCGTGCGGCAACGAGAGTCTTATTGCTTGATGTACATAATCTTTGAAGCACTGGCAGACAGTAGCGCAAGGTTCCTTCAACGTAAGCTTTTTCAAGCAGAAGCATTGATCGGCAGTTCCTACCCCACCTTGTTCGCGCCATGAACCTCAACACTTGCGATGCCGCAGTGATCCTCTCGCGGAGTTTTTTGATCTGAGGTGACCATGACAGATTATAGTTAATTACCAAACCCAGGAATCGCTGAGATCGTACATATGGTAGCGATCGTCCGCATAGGAGCAGCGGATATCGGGTCATCGTTTTTCATGTAAACGCCATTGCAACACTCTTCTGCCGAGAGACGAAGACCTCTGGAAGCCAGGTACATGGAAATGTGCAATAGCGCTCTCTGACGACGTTGTTTATTTATTTATTTATTTATTTATTTATTATTCCTCAAAGGTCCCTTTCGGGACATTACATGAGGGGTGGGGATAACACGGCAAAACAAAAATATTATACATTAATAAGAAATGGACAAATATTACATTGATGAATGGGCTTCCTCGATGGTTGTCTTGAAAAGTCGGTGAATCATGATGGTGGCCACTTCAGCATCGTTTTTCATCGTTGGGTAATATAGCGCGAACGTGAAGAGGTCCAGATGCAGATATCATCAGCATAAATTTTATGCGGACCCCTCGCGGAAGGTTTCTTCTTATGTGTATAAGAACAATATTGAACAGAAGAGGGCTGAGCACCGCTCCCTGTGGTACGCCCCTCTCCACTGCGTGAAAGCGTGTTGGACCGTTTGAGTGGTCATAAAAATTTGCCGTTCTTTTAAATAATGCCCAATCCACTTGTATAGCTTTCCTCAAAGGCCAAGACTGGCAAAGGCTGCGAGAATTGCATGGTGAAAGACAGAGTCAAAGGCGGCCTTGATGTCTAGGAAAACGGCTGTCGGGATGTACCCAGCATGAAGGTACTCCTCAAGTGATGAGACGAGGGCGATGTTATTGTCAGTCGCAGACCTGTTTTAACGGAACACGTTCATTTCTTGGGGGAACTCATTTCGGCTTTCTAGGAACCAAGTTATGCGTTTGCAGATCCTGCGCTCCATGAGCTTACCTACGCAGCTGAGTAGGGCAATGGGCCGGAATGATGCGTAGCTTGTTGGCTGCTTAAAAAGTTTCAAAACGGGCACAATTTTCGCCAGCTTCCATTCCGTGGGGACCTCAGCAGCCTTCCAGGAAGAATTGTAATACACCAGGAGTCGAAAACGGGAGGTGTGAGGTAGCTTTGCAATGGCGTCATAGGTCACCTCATCATGACCCGGATATGTCTGTCTGTCTCCGCGATGGCTGTGGATAGTTCTTCCATTGTGAAAGACAGGTCTAACGCTGGCACTGCCGCCTTTGGGATGCCTGTCTGACCATCTGCGGAGAGTGTCGAATGCCCTGACCCTGCCGACAGTAGCCTGCAGTATTCTTCTGAGACTTCTTTTATAGATTTTTGTTCGCGAAGGGAGAGTGCAGCGAAGGGGTGGAGTTGTTGATGTTGCGTGCGCATACCTCTAACTATCCGCCAAATATTGGTTACTGGTGGGCGCACATCCAGCGTAGAACAAAAGTCACGCCACTTTTGCCGACTCAGTTTATCCATGTAGCGTCGAATGTGACGTTTTGCCCGTCGGCATGCGCGTAGGTCATCGAGGCTTTTTGTGCGCAGAGCTTTCCTTTCAGCTCTCCTGCGTATAGCGCGAAGCCTTTGAAATGTGTCATCATTTGAAGGTAGGCTATCATTTTTAGCTGTAATTTGTGTACTCGCTCTCACGCAATACGCCATTGTTGATGCCAATTCCTCATTGCGAGTTGCCGCAGTAACTCCTCTGCTTACAGCGTCCTTGTATGCGTCCCAGTCTGTAGATTTTATAAGGAATTTCTTTGGGTTCCTCTGCGCATGGGATTGGGTACTGGTCGCTTCCGCGTGTCTCCACATCAGTGCACCAGCCAAAGTTGTGGGCGAATGAACTTGTGACAAATGCCACGTCGATGCTGCTAGTAGTCGTCGGGCCTCGGAGGTAGGTGATGCTGCCGTCATTTAATGGCTGAACCGAATGCTTGGAGAGAAGTTTTGCAAGCTTGGCACCTCGGGCACATGTATGTGACCTGCGCCAAATTTCATTATGAGCATTGAAGTCTCCGCAAATAATATGCGGAGAGAGCGTCCTTGCTATCAAGTTTTCAAGTCTCAATGCTGGCGTGCCTGGCTCAAGATATACTGCAGTCAGAGTGTACTGCTGTCCGGCAATAACTGACAGCGCACATGTATTCATTGTTGCTGTGAGGCGGGACATCAACCGATGAGGCCGGGATATCCTTGCGAAAGCCTATCAGCAATCTGCTGACGTTATCTGGTCGTTGTGAATGATAGAAATAGTATCCGTGGAGTCGGAAAGTTTCCTCAACGCGCGATTCACAGATTACTATCAAGGGGAAGCGGTACGCTAGCACGAGCTGTCGTAAATCTAAGAGTTTAGAGCTTAGCCTGCGAGCGTTCCACTGGAAGATGGTGCATGTACGAAACACGTTGTGGATTGTCAGCTGTGGTAAAGTTCCCGCTGTTAAAGCCATGATTACTGAAATGTGGTATTATGCCCCTGCGGAGCGTAGGAGGCCGATACCAACGGCTCCATTGCAAGGAGAGCTTCTACTTCTGGGAGTCCTCCTGGCGAAGGGTTTGCACGGATAAGAGCCTTGATGGCTGCAAACAGCATCGGAATCAGCAGGCATGTGATATCTTGTTCAGAGCTTCCGGTTTGCTGCCTGTCGCTGATCTTCCTGTCAGGTTTTGGCGCCTTAGGCTCAGAGCGAGCGGCGCTGTTTGTCGGGTCTTGTGCAGTGCGTTTCAGCAGCTTTGATGAAGGAGAAGAACCAACGGACTTACCACGTTTCTTTTTTACCGCATCTGCTTCAGCTGCGCGTCAGCTGCTTTACCACTCTGTGTTGACTTATTCTCGGAAAGAGCTGCCGTAGGCGTGAAAACCACGTCGGTGTTAGGTGGTGGTTCATGGCGCTTATGGGGCTTCCCTTGTGTTTACTCTGCCGTGCGAGCAACTGTGGCTGCTTTCTTTTTATAACACCCTCCATAGGAAGCAGGGTGTGGGCCACCGAGGTTAGCGCATTTAGGTTGCGCTCTCGAAGTGCATTGTTTGTGCGAGTGGGGGCCAGCACACACTTTGCAGCGCACGGGGCCGTTACAATGTCTTGATATGTGGCCATGCCTCTGACATTTATAGCACTGAGTTGCTGCTCCGACGTATTCAGTTACAGGGTAACTACAGAACCCAAGCGTTACTCGTTTTGCTAGCGGCGCATCTTTTGCGAATTCCAATTAACTGTGCGACGGCGTACCTCTTTGATCTTTCCACCATCCTCAGGAGTGTAGAAGGTTAGCCTCCTTGCTGAAAGGACACCTTGGTCGTGTAGATATTCCTGCAGATCTTCGTCTGTGTAGGTAACCGGTACATCTTGTATTTTGCCACAGCTTGCCGTGTAAGTGTATGGGACTCGGACCTCTACAGCCACTACAACCAGCTTAGTTACCGTGAGCAGACGGTTGGCGGCGGGCAGCGTCGATACTGTAACTATCAGGCTCCCATCCTTGTGAATGCGATGGCTGAGAACTTTTTCTTGAACCGATGCTACAACCGCCGAAGCCACAATGTTGGGGTTGGCTTTCCATAGGCTTCCTTCTACCTCGGTGGGCCTGAAGACTACAGGAACACCGGTAGCTCTCTTTTTCTTGTACGAGACAAGTGTAAATGATGCGTGGTCCATGTCCTCTGGATGGTCGGTCAGAGGCTCGTTGCTGACTTGGTCGTCGCGCAGTCTCTTGTTTGCCGGGCCTTAGTCTGTAGCCGCAACTACAGGGGCCGCTGGACCCGCCGCTGCCATCAGTGCAGCATGGAGTTCAGCTGGTGGTGATGTTCCGTGTCGGCGCTGATACGGCGCAGAGCGCCGAGGAGGCCGCTTGAAGTGCTTTTGCAGGCGGCCAGGGACCCCCAGGTCGTCGCACGTCGAGGACACACGGCAAAAAAACTGGAAAACCTCCGAAGTGAGAAAATAAAGCCGAAAATTACGGACCGGTGTCAGACAGCCGGTCCACTAATCATCGTCTTCTTCTTCTTCCTTCCTTCTTCCCTTCGAAGCCGCACTTTCTTGGCAACCACTCGTCCAGGTTGCTACAATAGAGGCGATGTTCGTGTAGGTCGAGGGGTGACCAGTTACTACCGTTTAAATAAATATGAAAAACATTGTAACATCATGAACCCGAATTAGAAATTGCTGCAGCCCTTCACCACGGCGTCCTTCGTAGCCTGAGTCCCTTTGAGACTTTGAACCCCATTAAACCAATCATTAACCGGAATCATGTATGTCGGGGCGAATTGCGAGTATTCGTTATGATGAACACTCAGACTGAGGCCGTCAGAATATAGGAACAATTGCATGCCACAGCATGCACTACCTCCACCCCGTAGAAACGGGGTTTTATTCTTTATTTTTATTTAACTGCGTTAAAAATTGATCTTGAAATTTGTCGTTTTCTTCGCCGCTACCCGATGCTGAAACGCACCACTCCAGTGGATTAAGCCTAAGGAGTGAGAACAATCATGCTTCGTGGACGTTACATAAACCTTCAGAAGAATATTTTAGGTATTTATCTCGCAATGACCTCAGAAATCATATTTTTGCTACAATTTAAGAGTTATTTTTAACCGTTATTGCCCTCAGTGCTGACAGCTACATCTTCGGCCAAATACTGAAGAGGAGTTAAAAAAACCCGCATTACAAAACCAAACACCTGCGGTTCCCTAAAAACCGTGGAGTACTTTCTTGCCCTATGGTTGGGTATAGGTAACCAATCATGAGCTTCCTGCACCTTCATGCCATTACTACTCTCACTGGCATAATAAACGACTAAGTGACGCGAGCCAGTTCGAGAGAAGAGACCGTGAATTTATTATTCAGAACGTATAAGTGCGATGCCTACGGTTTTCCCAGTGAGAATTGAACATCTTTATAATTACCATGAGGCGTTAGTCTGTGGTCCCAGGATTAAACGTTATCCTCACATTGGTAAGGATAAGGACTGTGCAACCTTACTTTGGTTGCACAACTGCAAATGGGCCTTATTACCCTCAGAACCAAGAGCGCGCCAGGAGTGGTACAAGGACTTCCAGGCTTCTATGAATGTTAAGCTTATAGAGAAAGTCCAACTCGGCAAATATGGGCATTAACCCATTAGCTATCAATTCATACCTATAAGGCGGGGCACGGGCCGCAGTGAGGCGGCGACTGCCTTCACGAAGATAGCGCACAGATCTGAAATTTTGGTACTTCATAGAGACAAGAAGCTTTAGAGCATATCTTTTATTACAACAATTAAAAAGCGAATACGCGGAGCAAATGAGCGAGCGTTTTCTTGTTTATACACGAGGGGGGTGTGAGGTAATCTTATGTATCGCTTTGCGGTGCAGTCCACTGTCCTATTTGCTGAATATAAAAGTGAGTGCTGCCTGCTTATCAAGAAGCCACTCCACTTTCTTTAAACAAAGTGCAAAGATGAGAATGAAAATATGCTTTTTTTTATTTTGCAGCTTCGAGCCATCTGTTACGCGTATTTAAAAGAAGCTTGGATTAGCAGTCTTTTTATCTCGCAGGTGCAACTTTTGCCGGACTAAAGGTAGATAGGCGGCATACGCAAAGCATATACGTGCATATTGCTACTTCTTTTGAAGGAAGTGGCGGCGGATTTTTGATAAGCAAATAAGAGAGTGGAAATCGCTATAATGCTATACATAAGGTAACCTCACAGCCACCTGTATGCAGGTGCTACACTAGAAAATGTTCGCGCACTTCCTCTGTGCATTGGCTTTCTAAAAGTTTGTGGGGTTTAACATCCCAAAGGAACTCAGGCTATGAGGTACGCCGTATTGAAGGGCTATTCCGACCACCTGGCGTTCTTTAACGCGCGCTGGTATCGCACAGTTAACGGGTTCGTTACCACGAGCTCGCTACGAAGGAGATTACTACATCGGCAGGGGTTGAAGCCAAAGGCGTATCCATCATTCCCAAGTCGAAACAGTCCACTCAGATGACTGCAAAACAGGTGCGACCTATTTACCTATTTTCTTAGGAGATCGCGTACAATGTTCTCACATACTGCTTCTCTTGCACAGCACCAAATAAACTCGCTCTCAAATAGAAATTAGCTTTTATGCAGCAACACGGCTGCTTTCAGTGTGACAATTTCTCCTCATACGAATTACCTAATGACTGCGATAGGCACTGATGACAAACTTAGGGCAGGAAAAGTTAGAAATGAGTGGTTGTATTGGTGCAATAAATATATTTATTGAAAAGAAGCATGACTAGGAAGCTACCACAGAGCCGCAGTAGACGACACGAAGCTCGTGTAGCAGCTCGACACGAGCTGCTACACGACACTATGCAATGAAAAGCTAGTGCTGCCAGCAACATGGGCTATCAGTACAAAAAATGTTTCTGTTAGTGCGAAAGTACTCATACGCTCACAAAAACACCTACGAAGAATCTTGTCCGTCCAATCTGGTGGCAATACCTGACAACGCGACATCATATTAAGTTGAAAAAAGCATAACAGATACCTCCGCATTTGGCCCGGCCAACCCCGAATTTGCCCATGCTTGACACGATGGTGACCAACAAATGTTGCGCTGACTATTTCGAAAACTTGACCCGGCCCTTTCCGAAATTTGATTTGGTTTGGTTTGCGGTGATTTGACGTCCCAAAGCGACTCAGGCTATGAGCGACGCCGTAATGAAGGGCTCGGGAAATTTCGGCCACCTGGGGTTCTTTAACATGCCCTGACATCGCGCAGTCTACGGCCCGAAATTTTACCTTGGTCGATTTGGACCAAAATCGATGTCCAAACATACTGACTGTGCGCAACACAATAGTGATCTCCAAATTTGGTCCTGGCAATTCCCAAATTTTGGCCATTGCCACATTCAAAATTTCACCTTTGCTGATTTGTGCCAAAATCAATGTCCACCTATAATTGACCCTTGCTCAACACGATGATTACTTCCAAATATGGCCCTGCTCAATTTTAAAAAATTAGAACCGGCCACCCCCCGAAATTTGAACTGGACCGAATTGTACAAAAAAACAGGGGAGTGCTTTCGCACTCTAAATGGTTTACCCAGTTAAAACCTTGACAAACTATTTACTTAAAGCCACCAGTGCCACTAATAATAAGAGCGCTTTAAAAGCCTTGTTTTAAACCTGTTTATAAATGCTTTGTTAGGCTTCGAATTTTTTTTCGTGCCGCCTGCTCGACGATGACGTGTTTTTGCTCCTCTGTCTGGATGCACTATTGGTAGGCGCTCATCAAATTTAGCGCAAAACAATGAGGTACATGAAATGCGCCCTGATCTCTTTGTAGAAGGAATTCTTCGTTCAGCTAAATGTTATAATTTCTCTGAATGTTTCGACATTCTTCATATATAAAACTATCCTTCTCGCGTCCTTCCCGCGTCCTTCCCTTCCTGCAGAGATAGCAAGCTCGAAATGTGTTAGGGATATATTTGGGAACACCTGAACTTAAGGAAGTCAGTAAAACATAGCCAGCGTAACTTATCAAAGGTTTTAAAAGTAAAAGTAGAACGGGAATTAAAAAAGATCGAAAGCTCGGAATCAGGCGCCATCTGCAAATGACGCTCGCATGCCTAGTTTTCATTAACGAATGCGCAAAACCATCTTCACCACCCTATGTGCAGCGATGCATGGCACTCTTACAAGGTGAGCTCCACATAGTTTATTTTTAATGCGGTTTAGTCGCGTACTGACAGTGGTAGATTTACGGTCGCTTGAACCCAAATAATACTGAAAGGATTCACTCGAAAATCTTCAAATTAATTGTGTGCTATGTCATTTGCCTGTTTCAGAGATCAGAGGCGAAAATAAACGACAGCTTGAAATGGTTTCATTCCACGCAATGCACCCAGAAAGCCATAAATAAGTTCCAGCCAACAAGCCTACTTTCAATAGATTTTGACATCACTTTTGTTTTATTTTTGTTGAGTCATTAAAGGCTTAAATCAGCGTATATTCATTCGCCTTTCTGTTTGTTATCTTAAAAGCCCTGCAGCAGGCTGGAGCATGGGTTACTTAAAACTTAAAGCAAGTATATTCCCCGTTGCTTGTGTGATTATGACTATATTGTGTGGAAAGAATAAACTGATAAAATACACCACACATGTCAAACAAAAAAAAAGAGCTATGGAGCTAAAAAGCATATGGGTGCAATATTTGAAATAAACTCTTTCAAATATAGCACGATACATTCTCACGAATAAAATATATGCAAAAATTCCGATTTGCTATTTCTTGGCGCTCTTCCGGTTGTCTCAGTAGCCTTGGTGACTTTGCGAGCTACGTTTAAGTGGCAGGAATTCACTTGCGTAGTTGTCAAAGCAGCGAACAAAAACTGTCCGTCCATATGCCGCACGGAGCGAAGGAGGATGTGCAATGAACAGCGGAGTGGAGTGCTTTCCGCGTAACAAGAGGGTGAGTCACCAGCACATGCCGTGGAGCACCGTCTCAGTGACGTCATATACGGTACCACTGAAGCAGGCAGCGCGGACGGTTCCCTGCCAGTCCCGAAGTTCCTCTGTGCGGGTGAAACCGACGTCAGTTGAATTAAAGAATAACATTGTCGAGTGGCCAGCACTCGCAAACTGAGCAAAGGCCGACCGTCAGGCACTGTAAGTGTTCACAGGAGTAGCAATTGACCGAGGTTAAAGGCAAGGCGCGTGTGGACACCGAGATGTACGCGTGAGCTCAAAGCCGCCCGTGAGAGACGGAAGGATCCACTGAAAAGTGCAACAAAAAATTTATCAGCGCTCGTCATCCGCACAACATCCACTATCTAATCACTTTGTTATTTCTATTTCTGGCGACGCGGAGGTCTGTTTATCAAAGTCTTTTTCCGGAGCATTTCTTTCACTCCTTAGCTCTTCAGCTGCCGCCTGTTCTGTGCTGTGCCCGCGCCGCTGATGGGTAACAAGCGGCCGCAGTAGCTTACTTCGGTATCAAAGGGAAGGCTCGCTATCGAAAACGAAGGGAAAGAACGAATACAGAAAAAAATATGTCCAAGCTCCAAAATATGGCCTCTGCAGTATTCGTTTCCCGCAAATGGTGGTGTGCTTAACTGGCAAAAAAGCGGAGCAATATCCGCCTTCCGGGTTGCGAACGACATACTAATGAAGGAGCACCGCATCATATGTATCGGCTAAAGGAGTCAGTGTAGAAACAGGAGAGAACGAAACAATTGTGCTATTCGTCTCGTTCCTGTTGTTTTCTGTAGACTCAATATGAAAAGTGCCTGAACTTTTTTTTTTACTAAAAGCGCGTTGCTCGTGTTTTTCTAGTAAAAGGAAAGGTTATAATAGCGACATGTTTTTTTTCTCTCATCCACAAATATGAACACTATGAAGCTACTCAAATTACCAGGCTTCCGAACGGTAACTGAATAGCTTCCTTGATTTAATGCAATGCTTGGCCATTACGCGCTTACGAGACTCTCAGTGCATGCTTATAAAAAGTATCTTACTCTGTCCCTTTGATGAGATACCTTCTAGACTTGACTGCATTAAGCGACCTCTTTTTTTTCTGCTTAAAGGTGGCCGTTAGGCACACGAAGTAAATTTTACAGAGAAAGAAAAACGTTTTCAAAGGAGAGAATCACGGGCTGCCAGGTAACAGAGATGTGAAAGTAAAAGTTGCAGAGAAATTCAAGGAACGAAGCCTATTGTATACAGCTCCCTGGAGCAAAATCATTCACCGGTCTCTGCCGAGCGGTGCAGTTCCAATGTTACTGCAGAGCCCATACAGCGGAGCCGCAAAGAACGCGCACTGGGAGCATTTGTCTGTTTGAAACGTGCACCTTAAGAGTACGGGGGGGGGGGGGGGGGGGGGTTGCTGTTGTGGGGAGGGGTCCTTTTAGTGCGCTTGGTGCGTGATCGTAGGTCTATGCCGCATTTACGGGCTCGACCCTACAAGGCCTGAAATATTGACAAAAATGGCTGCAGAAGGCTAGAGCAGCAATAAGTACTGAAATTCTCCCAATGTATTTCCTAGCCTGCTGCCAAGTCGTACCAGGTGTGGGTTGACAGCAAGTTTTTTTTTGTTTTTTTTTATAAATGCTGCGGTCTTGAACTACAAGACCATCGCAGGTGGGTACATGATTTGTGTAATACCCAAGGACAAAGGAAAGGAAAGTTTCAGCAAGTAAATCAATCTTATTTACCTCCGGCACCCATTGCCTGCAATTACAGCCCCTTATTCAATACCTAGGGGCTTTCTTTCTGACCAACATCACAGGTCGCGTATTCTTTAAAGCATGACATATATTTACATACCGCTGTCGGTAAGCTCATGCTGACATCGTCCAGGATCCTCAGCTCACCTTACGCCGAACCAGAGAGCAAACGTGAAGAAAAGTTGATGCGAGCATTTCTTGCTAGCGCATATGCAGCTTGGCGCATGCTAAAGGAACCGGCGCGCCGCGAGCGGTAGCGGGCACCGTGCTCATTCTAATTCGTTGCATACGCGGTGAAGTTGCAGTTTATCTTGTAAGTGGGAGTACAACTCTAAAAAACACGGACAACCGAAAAAGAAATAAGGCAGGATGAGTACAATCGCACAGTTGGAGATAATTGGCTCAAATATAACTATATGCCACATGCTCAGAGGCTATCCAAAGTAACTGCCGTCCCCACCTCGCGTCTAGAAACCACACGTCACAATCAGCAAGTAGAAGCGAAAGATAAGGTTGCTGTTTTAATGCGTAAGCATTGTATGGCTATGTTTGCGGTTCCCTGTCATCACGAGCTTGTCCGCACAATTGCGTCCGAACGAATTGTTTTCTGCGAAAAGGAATGGTACCATCGGATTGGGCATCAAAAAATCTTGTACGGGAAATCGAGGAGTTGAGGTGGGTTAATTACTTAATTAATTACAGCCAAAAAAATTACCGACGATTACGTTACTTCTTAATGCGAAATTTGAGCGCAGCAAATAAGCTGTTTCACCTTTTCGATAGTGAGTCAACCCCAGCTGCGGAGTTGGTTTCAGGGACAACGCCGCCGATGCCGACACAAACAATATGATACCCTCGCTTCCGCAGCGCTAAGAACCAGGTCTAGCCGTGGGAAGGTGGTCACGTATTCGTCGACGTGCCGGGGCCTACGTGAAATAACCGGCGCGTCGGCAACTGAAGAGCACCCTATCCGCCACACAAGAACAGGGGGGGGGGGGACCCTTTCCTCCTCTTTCTGCATGGCGGCGACGGTGTTCTATGCAGTCACGTTATCTTGACTCTATAGCGGCGTCAGCGGTATCAGTCGGTCGTTATCAGTCGGTCGCTGCTAGCGCTGGGGGGATGAAAGGGGGGCGGAGCTGGTTACGAGGCCGACGACAACGCCGACGACGACGCGAAACCCAGGAACGGACGCCAAAGAGCTGCGCTCTAAAATGTTTAAAAAGGGGGCAGTTTCGTTTCATCACGAGCTTGTCCGCACGGTTACGTCCGAACGAATGGGTTTATGCGAAAAAGAATGGTAAAATCGGATAGAGCATCAAATAATCTCGCACGGGAAATCGGGGGGGTTGAGGAGCAAAAAATGTCTAAAAAGTGGGCAAGGCCGGACCAAAAGTGGGGCCAAATTTGAAGACGACGGAAGTGTGGCACCACAGCGCCGGAAGAGTGAGCGGTACCAACGGTTAGCGTCAAATTTAAAAACAAAGCGTGGCACGAAGTTTGAAAACTCAGATGGGCAATTGATTAAGTAAGACAATTAATTATGCTTTCGATAAGGTATAGATAAGGTGTCGATAAGTGATCGATAACTGATCTATAGGTGATCGACTGGCAGTTTAAGGGTCTCGGCTACCGGTTACGAGTCTCAGTTGACATGAAAAGTGCGGAAGTGTTACGTCAGCGTATTTGTGAGAGGTGATAGGGTGTGATGTCATAAAGTGTGACGTCACAAAGTCTGACTTCATGCTTACACATTTCTCTAATGCAGATGCCCCAGTGATTTCTAACATTTTTTTTTTATGCTAACGATTCCTCATCGCTGGCATGCCGCGATGCGCACCGGCGAGGAAGGAACCGAAACGTCAAGGTTCCTTTTCTGTACATCGCTGCTTGTGGCTGAACGACGAACAGGCACGAGGCGTTCATAAGAAAAAAAAAGACCAGTGACAGTGGCGGAAGGGGGTAGTCTGTGGAACACGCTCTGGCACCTGAGCTGCGCTCAGGGCGGAATGGTTGTGTTTCGCGATATGATACCTTGAAACTAGGTTCCCGTTGACTCGAGATGCTGTAAGCTTACCAGCGTAAGTCGTTGACTCGCGAGCGCATCATCGCGATAGCGTGCGTCTTCGGATTGTTCGTCGTTTCAGTTACTTCGGAGATGAAAGAAGTGTACTGGATAAAGAGCTGACCGGGACTACAGCCATTTTAAGATTTCTGATGGCACCATCTATAAACCATAATAAATTACGCTACGTCGGTACTGCAAAGTGAACACTTAAATCTGCTCTTCCCGGTGAGAGCTACCGCAATCATTCTTGTACTGGCCAATGAAAGAGACTTGGTTGTTTTAGTTACGTGGCATTCTAGGGTGTCCAAGAAAAGAGATTCAGGAAAGCGCTTTAATCTCGACTGACTCATTTAAAAAGAACCACAAAAATGTTTGGACTAAAGCTAAGCGGTAGGTGGTACTACATGGTACTACACGGGCCTAGAACGTTTTGCGCGCAATATTGGCTACCAATCATTCGCATTTGCCTAGAAGTATGTGAGGTAACTCATAAAAGTGACTATACTATCGAAAAAAGAAGACCCTAAGTTTTTCACTATTTCAATACGATGATTTTCAGCGTGTGCTGTTCGTCCAGTTTAAAGGCTTCCCCCGTTCGGGAGCGTTAGCTGTGCACGCAAACACTGTTCGCGCTTCGACGCCTGTATTTTCGCATGAGCATCGTTGTTATGTCAGTTACTCTCCTTGCATATAAGTACCATTTTGCACCTGAGACAGCATGGCTACATGATTGTCTTGTCGCACGAACGTGACATCATTTTACGAGCAATCGAGCACCTAATACGCAGTGGCCACAACATTTTTCCTTAAAAGCCGAAGCAGTAAAACAGACACTATTGTTGTAACAATTTTTTTTAGCCCCAGCAGCATGGCATTTGTAGTACATTTGAAGCATGTATTTTTAGAGGTCGTGTAATTCGCATCAACCCCCTTTTGTCTGCGGACATGGGCTCACTTAGGCGAAGTTTTCGATGCAGCAAAGTTTGGCTCAGCCAGCACAGCAATGTCCTGTTTTTTGTGCATCTTTCAATTAACTCAAATAATGTTCAGCTTCTCACATTCCAATAAAAATTCAAAAGGCGCACAAACTCTCTCATTTTTTCGTGAAATCGTAAACTGCATCTCGAGGAGAGTTGTCCCTGTCAGCTCTGATACTAATTGGACCCTTAAAACGTACAAAAAAAGGAAATGAAATATAAAATCATTGTCCCATGTACAACCTTTTTAGGCGTGCGAAGCAATTGCGAATCTATTGTTTGTTAAGTACTGCATAGGAGACTCTCCAGAAGGCGCTTGAAATCTCGTACACGGTGCTTCGGACTGTGGGAAAGCATAAACACCGACAGAATTGGCTTTTGTTTTTCACCCGGAGAGTCCTGAAAGATTGGTTTGGTTTATTGGTTTATTGAGGTTTAACGTCCCAAAGAAACTAAGGCTGTGAGGGACGCCGTAATGAAGGTCTCCGGAAATTTCGACCACCGAGTCCTGAAAGAGAGGAACTAAAATTTATACAGTAATTGTTTAAGCGCAAAAAAATTATTTGACGCTACATTTTGTTGGCTTCCCTGTTACTTTTTCTTACCGTTTTTCTGCAGGTAGCAGTAGAGAAACCTGGAGACGCACAAACAAAAGATCTACACACTCACCTAATTCTGAGAGCATGGATGCCCAAAAAGTGGCTAGGTGGAGTTAAATAGTGCAGCGGGCATTTCTCTTTTTTTGCAGGGCTGCTGGAGAACAACCTTCCGAGGCTAGCGGAGACTTTTAAACTTACACAAAAGCAAGCTAAAATATCACACAAGGGTGCACTAACCTTGTTTGCTGTTTCAGAAAGAAAAGGGGACATGTCTAGGGTCATTGCGACAAAAATGAAGCTTAAAGAAGAAATGTCTACTGAGGAAAAGAAGAAGAAGAAATGTCGTTATCAGCTTGAAAAGGCAGAAACGTGGGAACTAATGATTAAATAACGGCAGTGGAAAGGCGCAACAAAACTTGGAGCTAATAATAAAGCTGGATTACCTGCCGATAAATAAAAAGTAAATTCAGTGCAATTTGTATACTAAGGATTCTCTTGTGTGCGCTAAAGGCCAGACACTTTCAAGTTGCTCGAGCAACCTTCCTCAATTCAAATAAAAGTTTTCTCTCTCTCTCTCTCTCTCTTTTGGTTGGAGGAGGCGGAATAAAACTTATTTGAGCCATGCACAGAGGCCCAGCGAAGAAAAGCGCTTGCTCCGCCAAGGCCCGCTGATAATCAGCCCAGCTCTAGTGAAGCCACGCACTTCATCAAGGAGGTAAAAGAAATAAGAAGAGGTAATGGCAGTGTTACGTGAGTAGAGAATGTGTTCGCTGTCTGCCTTTATACCTTGACAGTTGGTATAGTGAGCTGTGTCACGCCATGCGAAGTTGTAGAGCATTAGTGGGGTGAGGAGAGTATTAGTGGGAACTTTTCGAAGGACCTGCGTTTGTTCCATGTTCAGTGCCTCCTTCGCTACATGGTAAGTTTCCTTTACCTAAAGGATGGTAAACAGAGCTAAAACATATTAACTATCTCTAAGTGCGTTGTGCTGCGTCTTCTTTTGGCCTGCTATCTCCAAAGGCATTTCTGGCGGTGCGCATTGATGAGAGACTAGCTGCAGCACGCATAAAATGAAAAATGGAATTATTTGTCGCATGAAAATGAACCATCTTATCGATGCAGTTTTTTTTTACTGGCTCAGCACAACGCCACGGTCAGAACTGCAATCTTCAATGCATCAAATTTTCTTATATATTGACTATGAACAGGAAGGCCTAAATCTTGATCCTGGCATGACGTAGTTTTTCTGGACTCTGCTCTCTCCAAAGAAAAGCGTCTCATTTCATGAGCATTTTTTTTCGTGTGTTGTACGCTGTCTCTTTCAGCGCTCAGAAGAATTCTCATTATTAGAGGAATACAATTTACATTGCTTTTCATAGTTTTCACTAGGTATATCAGTAGCGTTATTGCCCAGAGGATATTCTAAACCCTTGCCCACTCTGTCTGAAGATAAAATAATCCATAAGGAACTCAGCAGGCACAGAAACCTGGCTTTTATATCGAACGCTGTGCTGGGCCGTGTCATGAGTAGTTCACGAAAATAAGCGCAAAACTTCGCTTGGGATACGTTCCATAAAAAGAAGACTACGAAAGAGCGTTCCTGTACGTTTCTTAGTTACGCTGATGGAACTAAACAGCCGAGAAGCTCGGTTCCGGTTGTCGCCCACAGGTGCGGGCGAAAGCGAACCACAGCGCTGCGCCCTAAGCATTCCTCGTGCCTATATAAGTGCTTCGCAGTTCGCAGGGCGGAAGTTACTTCCTGAAGGCAGAACCGCTTCTACAGAGGTTCGTAAAGGTTCGCCTTTCGAAAACTTTCACCACTTTGACAGCATGCGGAAGTGCCAAGTACACACCTTTCAGTGGCAGGAGTTTTATGTAACCCCCGGAAGCGTTGACTCTCTGTCATTTCAGGTGCTTTAATGCCGTTTATTACATCACTGCTTTCTTATATATGCTTTAAAGCCACACCCTGTGTCCGCAGGCTCTGAAGTTACGACAAAGTACGAAATTCACTTTTCCGCCTCAAGTGCAAGTGCAATGCTCTTTTTTGTGTGCGCGCAAGAGCCTGCGCTAATGTGCATAAGCGCTCTTGCGTTTTGCCTCAGCCACCTTGTTTTCTGTGTTCGACGCAAGACGGCGCGACCTTTCGCAAAGTTTGCTGATTCCAGTAGCGCCACCGACTCTTAAAAAAAATAGTTGTTGCAAAAGAACTTCAGGAGAAAAAAAAAACACTCCATAATAAGGCAGAAACTGTTCTCCCTTTCGAAGAACTTCCCGTCTGGGTGGTGGAGAGTGCGTGGAAGGCAGTTTCAAGACCGCCCGAAGCGCTCGAGGAACAGGGGCCCTTCCTATAATTACCCGCTGCCAAGAGGTTCCTAAATAGCTCTTTATATTTTCTCCTACGAATCGCATTTATTAACAATTATTGCCTCAGGTTGGGTGCTGCTGATGTGGTTCTATTTTAATGCTGCTTTTTGAATTTGAAAATCTCATTGTTCAAATGACCTTTATAAGGCAGTTATTTTTTTATCTCTCATTTTGCGTTTCATCATCATCATCATCATTTATCAGCCTGACTACACCCACTGCAGGGCAAAGGCCTCTCCCATGTCTCTCCAATTAACCCTGTCCTTTGTCAGTTGCCGCCACTGTATTCCGGCAAACTTCTTAATCTCATCCGCCCACCTAACTTTCTGCCTTCCCCTGCTACGTTTGCTTTATATCTTGCAATCCACTCCGTTACCCTGAAGGACCAGCGGTTATCTCGCCTTCGCATTACATGCCATGCCCAAGCCCATTTCTTCCTCTTGATTTCAACTAGGATGTCATTAACCCGCGTTTGTTCCCTCACCCACTCCGCCCTCTTCCGATCTCTTAACGTTACACCTATCATTTTCCTTTCCATAGCTCGCTGCGTTGTTCTTAACTTAAGCTGAACCCTCTTTGTTAGCCTCCACGTTTCTGCCCCATAAGTGAGTACCGGTAGGATAGAGCTGTGCTACTTCAACTGCAAGCTTTTCTGTCAACTCGGTCCCCTTGAAATCGCGTACCAATATTCACTTTTTCCATTAGCAGTCTGCCTCCGACAGTTTCGAAATGAGCTTCTGAGAACCTAAGACTATGTATGACACAGACATAATTGGCAAGCACTTTGTGTTGAGGTGGACAACTAGTCTAGTACTTAACTAACAGTGCTGGCAAAAAAAAATGACTTTCCGAAGCTTATCCTCTAAAGGATAAAGATCATCTTCACCCGTAAACTCTACCTGCCCCGGTGGCTCAGTGGTTAGCGCACTCGGCTAATCAGTCAGAGTACCCGGGTTCGAACGCGGCCGTGGCGGCCGCGTTTCGATGGAGGCTAAACGCAAAAGGCGCCCGTGTGCTGTGCGATGTAAGATTCCCAGGTGGTTGTAATTATTCCGGAGCCCTCCAGTACGGCGCCTCCTCCTTCCTTCACTCCAACCTTTATCCCTTACTTTGCGCCGCGGTTCAGGTGTCCGTCGAGATGAGAGACAGATACTGCCCCATTTCCTTTCCTCAAAAATCAATTTCCAATTTCCTTTCCGTAAGCTCTTTGTTATCCACGCGCTCCACCAATAAGCCTTTGCGAGCAGAATGAGATAGCCTCATGTGGTTCAGCGTCAGTGCTTTGAGGGTGACATTGCCTATCTGGCCCACTCTTCACAAGTGAGACCGAAAACTGGTGCTATACCGTGGTGAAGAAAGAGCACTTTGGTGATTTACACTTAACCTTTACCTCCGCTTTGATTTCATTTCAGTGACTGGTAACGTAAAGCGTTTTTTCTAACTTATTGGTGCAACATGTGTGAATCCTCTGGGACGCTATATTGTTAAATCTGCTGTCTCTTCGAAATTTCTCTGGAGGAACGTCTATTTTTTCTGATGATGCGCTCATATAGAGAAGGAGCGTTATATCTTGTTTTGCGCATTCTTCCTTAAGTTATATATGGTGCTGCACAAATAAATATGCGCAGAAGAGAAAAATCAAAACGACTGCGATTTGCCTTCGCGCCTTGCTAGTCGTTCTGTGTATAATTGACTCATTGAATTAGTAAATCTTGAAAGAAGCTTGCCACTAAGCCAAAGAGTTCCTGTGTTCTAATAATTAAGTAGCTTCTGCTTTAGAATACGAGGTGTGTTATAAAAGTATCCGACCTTTGCCCGAAGAAAAAAAACTGGCATAACTGGAGCGTTAAAAACCTAATAACCTTCAAAGTAGTCTCCTTGGGGCTCCATATACATCTCCCAGCGGTGCTGCCATTGTTGGAAGTATTCCGAAAAGGCCCTTTTTGGAATAGAATTTAGCTCTGCTGTCGTTGCAGCCATAATGTCCATTCTTTTCTGAAATCGCGCTCCTTTCAATGGCATCTTGATTTTAGGAAACAGCCAGAAGTCGTAGGGGGACATATCAGGAGAGTAAGAAGCCTGTTGAACTACAGTAGTCAGGTTTTTCGTCATAAAAGTCTGAATCAAATGCGAGGAATGTGCAGGAGCAATGCCGCGAGGGATGCGCCAATTTTTTGTTGGCCTCAATTCCGGTCTCTTGCGCCGCACAGCACCACGTAGGCGATGGAGGACATTCCTGTAGTACTCTTTAGTCATTCTTTGACCCTGTGGGGTGCGTACTCGTGGTGTGCCACACAGAGGGAGTCAAAAAAGCAGTCAGCATCACGTTGACATTGCTGCGCACTTGGCGGGCCTTCTTTGGTCTTGGTGACGTGGAATGCGTCCTCTGTGACGACTGGGATTTGGATTCCGGGTCGTACCCGTACACCCAAGACTCGTCACTAGTGATTACGGCGTCGGTAAAGTCAAGGTAACTGTTTGTGGAATCCAGCATCTCCTGTGAGACTTCAACACGAAGCTGCTTTTTCTCCACCGTCAGCAGCTTCGGCACGAACTTCGCCGCAACTCTCTCCATGGCCAAATCTTCGGTGATAATGGAACGTGCAGAAGAATTCCTGATGTCCACCTCTTCCGCAATTTCTCGGATAGTCACACAACAGTCCCGCATCACCACAGCGTTCACTTCGGCAATTACCTGGTCATTTCGGCATGTTGATGGCCGACCGGAGCGTGGCTCTCTCTCCACGGATGTGCGGCCGTCTTTAAACCAGTTGCACCACTGCTTAATCTGTGTGCTGCTCCTAGAATCATCACCGAAAGCCGCCTGAACATTTCGAATGGTTTCCACTTGGCTATCGCCAAGTTTCTGGCCAAATTGGAGGTAGTAGCGCTGCTCCTCTCGCGCCGCCATTTTCCTTGCAACAAAAAACCGACGAGAGCACTGCGCACTGCCTCACTCAAACGCTGCTTCCCAGCGACTGACGCTATCGGCAGGCGGGAAAAAATTCGTGCATGCGCACGAGGGTTCAAGGTCGGCTGCTGTAAGCGCGTTTGTTTCATATCCATCAGGTGTTCGCAAAAAAAAAAAATAAAATCGGATACTTTTCTAACAGACCTCGTATAATATCTCCGTTAATTTTCAGACGGCGGCAACTTTTTAAATTTTCAGTTCTTTGCGCTGAGAGGAGCTACGCTAACACCGCCTGAGCTGAGTTGACATCCTCTTGATGATGATGACCATAAATTTTTATGGCGCAAGGGCATCTGCAGCCAAAGAGCACCATGGCACAAGGTTTTTTTGGTTTGCTCAAGGTGGGGTCAAATACCCATTTACCAAGCATTTCACCTGCGAATAAGCCGAGCACCAGGGCAGGGGAAGCTTGTGCTCATTGCATTACTGGTGGGTACTCGGCGACACTGGGGATCGAACCCCGCACCTCCCACATGCGAGGCGGATGCTCAAACAGTAGGCCGCCGCTGCGCTTTGCCATTCTCTTTATTGAGAACACTTTGGTATTACGCGTCAGAACCTTAGTGGCAGCATATAGATTTCGAAGTGAAAAAAACAATCCAGATGCAGTGATTCTATACAGGTTAAAAAGGTCTGAATTTTCACCAAACCGTTGTGATCAGTTGCCTCTCATAATTACAGTGCTCGCTTCGGTTACAAACACCACCTAAAAGAGCACTAAAGTTTGACGCACTCGACAGTGGGGCCACAAGCCCGCAAACGTGCCTCGAGCAATGATTGCATGAACGCTTTTTATAAACATGTTTTAATCAGTTAATCAATGCAGTCATAAAGTATCATGACAATGAGACTCTTCAAGTTATCACAAACTGTTTTTAGTGAAACTGCGCTGCGATTCCTCCTCCCGGTCTAAAAATAGAGAGCTTCCAGGATGATGCGAATGCACCGCTTCTAGACTGAAGGTGGTCGAAATTTCCTAGTTGGTCGAATTTTCCGAAGCCCTTCACTACGGCGTCTCTCACAGCCCGAGTCACTTTGGGACGTTGAACCCTATAAATGAAAACAACAGGCCAAGGTAACAAAAAATAAAAATTTTTCCGTTATCTTTCTTTGGTTTCGATGGCTGTTAGCTTCCTTAAAATGTGCCACATGTAAGCAGGCAGTGTGAATCATGGGTCTCATTTTAACTCTCAACTGTGCATTATGTTCAATCTCCGGCTATCTTGCGTACTAACTGTTGATCGTCTAAAACACTGTATTCGCCAAACACTGGCTTAACAATTTTTTGTAAGAAAAAAAAAACTAGAAAACAAGGCCGCCAGTCCTGTCCAGTAGAAAACAAGGCGCCAGTCCTGTCCTGTTGTGTGTGTTGTCTTCGTTTTTTACCGCCAGTACGCCTTTTGCGTAACATGTCATAAAAACAACCATTTTTGGGCATCTCAGTGGTAATGGCAGTGTCTGTTCATCTTGGCCTCCCGTGCTGACTTAATTTTCAATTTGGCCATCACAGCTGTGGTCTGTGGCCACCACAGTTAACGTCGCTCCCCACGCCAAGAAAAAAACGATGTTTTCACTTACGTGTTAACTTTCTACGTTTACCTTTCTATCGTTCATCACTGATGCTTGTGCTTCGTTCGTTCTCACTAATGAGAGACAAGGGACCTCCAACATTAGTTTCGTCGTGGTATTCAAAACAAACTGCAGAGAGATTGTACTCTCTGAAATGAAAAACGACATGGTCAGGCACGGCTGCCGCATTGCCAGTCAAAACAATTTGTCTAATATAGAAGACAAACAACATTTCGCTCACCAAAGCAGTTTTGGAGCGATGTTTGAAAAAAAAAATATGTTGTCTAAGAGTTGCTTATGCGAGGAGACCGGAAAAGCTTTTGCACTTACACAGCAGTTCTGTGATTGGTGCCAGTTGTGTTACTGCTTCGAATTTCCTCCTCACATCGATGCAAATCGAAGCAGGGGAATGAAACACTGTTCAGGCTGAGTTTTAAATCCCTCTGCTTTAAAGTGTGCTCATTGTTGTAAAGTGCGCAGACTTTTTACAACATACAGTAGTCGCAATGGCTTCATGATCCATAGCACTGGCTGTCAGGAAGAAAATAAACTTTTTAAGACATAACAGCAGCAGTTGTAGATTAAATGCATGTTGCGTGAGATGAGAGCTCTTATTTAATCAAATTGTCCAAGAAATAATTTCCTCTTCATTTTGCAATTCTTTTCATAGCAACACTCTTCTGCCTTAATGACTTTTCGCTGAGGTTCAAAGCTCGTAACAATTCAAGGTATGGGGATGAAAAAAAGAAATAGCAGAGACTTGAAAGCCAGAAACGATGGTACGGGATCAGGGCGGCTTTCTTTGAGCGCTAATCATGGCGAAGGCATTTCATTATGTATGCATCAGTGACCTGCTACTATAGTATACTACTGAGCCTAAAGCTTAAGCGGCAACATTTGTGTAAAATACAGCAAAGGTTAAGCTAAAAATATCCCTATTTGCGGCGTTGCATTTTAAAGCGAAAGCTTTACTACTTGCACTTTCAAGCCTTTGCCGTGACGCTGCGGTGCCACCATTGACCTTTCGCATGCCCTCTGTTTGACGTCACGCCGAAAAGCTGGGCGACCATCTCGCGCCGTCTGCGAGTAGTGGCAGTGCCACCACCGGTGGCCTTAGATTAGATTGGATTAGATTACATTACATTACATTACATTACATTGGATTGGGTTGGAGTGTATTGGATTGGATTGGATTGAATTGAATTAGATTAGATTGCATTAGATTAGATTAGATTAGATTAGATTAGATTAGATTAGATTAGATTAGATTAGATTAGATTAGATTAGATTAGATAACCGATGCATCACCACAAGTCTAACCACAAGCACCACCACCAGCTACATTACCAGCTGAACCATGGCGTAGGTACGGATATTGCTTTCGCAACTACCGGGCTTAACCAAGCTAAGCCACAGCGAATTTTTTTTTTTGTTCATAAGGCAGGCTCATGCTTTGCAAAGTTTCTGCGTTCTGGCCCCTTTCCGTTCGTGTGCGCATGTCAACCTCATTTCCTCTGCTAACCGTGTTATTATTGTTTTTCATTTTCTAAGGGCTTATTAGCGTTTTGAGTATTTTTAAAACTTGACCATTTCATTTCTTGTAGCAGGTGACAGATGCGATTTCCAACGTACATTGAACTAGCAATAAAATTCAGGCTATGCTTATGGTTAGTTAGTTGGTGTAGTACTACGACTACGGTTAGTTCATTGGTGTAGTAGTTGTATCGTATGTGCGACGGGCAGCGTGCGCCAGGCCGGCTGAAACGGGCAACTGATAAGCGTTATGAACCGAAGCGCTGCGCTTGCCCCCTCGCCCTACTCTGGGTATAAATACGCGCTGCTCAATAAAGCTGGGCCCCTTTTGCCCCCTGGCATTCGACGTGTCATGACTTCGATACAGTAGTCAGCGTAGTTGCTGGCATTTTGTATAGCCTTATATAAGCCACACGTACTACATCTTAGAAGAGGGCCTTTGCAAAATAAAATTCTCTTAAAAAAGTTTCAGAAACCTTACAACATGAGAAAACATTGGTAACAACCTCTAATGCCACTCGTCTTTAAGGTTATTGATGTTATACCATTTTATATGGCAGCCATCCTATTGGAACTCTTCAAGAAAGAACCGTTTGCTTGAATTCTTATGCGCGTATACGAAGTAGTTTTTTCATGCCAGGAATTTTGTGCTGCGCGTTTTTCAGACGACACTGCGTCGTCTTTCCTAGTTTACGCTGGCTTTCTCACATATTTCGTATTTTCTTTTTTGAAGGTCAATTTCGGCTTCCAAATAGAGTTTTCTGAAAAGTTTTACTGCTTGTTGTCTCGTCAGCTTTCTTGTCTCTGTGTTTGGTGCACAGCACATCTTTATCTCGAAACTTCTTTGACTAAATAACAGCACCGCCGAAACTGAAGTGAATTTCGTGAGGAGAAAATTTGGGATTCGCATGTAGCCTATATTTACAGCAGACAGTTATGCCTGTCCCTTAGGTTTAGCGGCGAAGCGTGAAGCTTCAAGCGCGATCTGCGCCCTATTCGTCATTACTGCAGTTGTAGGAACAAAGCTTAAAAAATAGCTTTTCAAATCATGAAGTCTCGCAAACCACGTCATAGAGAGCATGGCAGCTGGGGCTTCTCTAACTGAAGCAAACTGCCGCAGCAGCCACTGGAGACTTATCGAAAAAATAAAAAACAGAACAGAACAGGAAAATGTGGAGGAGCCGAGAAGGCGGATTCCGCGCAGCAGCTGCGTAGAAGATGAATGGATGTGTATTTTAAAGGCTTCGCACTTGTCGGACATCTAGAGCGACATCTCAAGTACCGCGAAACCCGAAAGCCCGCAAAAGCAGCACTTGCTGTTTAGTACAAGAACTCCTTTCGACATCAGTTTTTATAGATGGTGTTTCGAGCCGGGTAAGAAATGGCGGTGTCCCAGAAAAGGTATAAAGCAACATGATGTCGAGGTGCAGTGGTCGCACGGTGCGCACGAAAAGATGAGGGCAAAAATATGGTGTGGCAAAAACAGGGTTAAAGTAAGCCCACAAAGAAAGATTGAAACAAGGCGGCGAAGAAAGAAATAATGGAAAATTCTTTCCCTGCAGTAGTTTCATGACGTTGTCCCGAAATAAAACAGTTATTAGGCACTTTTTATTTCCTGTTTATTGTTTTTGTTTGCACATGTAATATGTTCTGTTTCTGCGCAGAAATTTGAAAGGAGGCCGAATAATCGTCGTTTTATCGTCATGCTTCCTTGAAGGCGTTTCGTTTGAGCAGCCTTTAAATGGTTACAAAAATAATGGTGTCTTCAAGAAAACTTACCCTACTGAAAAATCCGGTATGAATTTTAAACCGGAACCGCATACCGGGTTATTGTACAGGATTTGCGATACCGGATTACCGGAATATCCTGTATAAAACAGGACAGTCCTGTATAATACAGGACTCTCCTGTTTTGTACAGGATACTCAGGTAATCCGGTATCGCAAATCCTGTACAATAACCCGGTATGCGGTTCCGGTTTAAAATTCATACCGGCATACAGGACAGTCCTATATTCTGCAGGCTAGGCCCGTATTATACAGGAGGGCCCTGTATCACAGGACAAAGGCAGGAATAAAATGCTTCAAATATATCCCACTTGGACTAAATCTGCCCAAAAACTGGGGCCATAAGTGTACATGCCAAATGCTGCAATATACAGAGCCTCAGAAACTGGTAATCTGCGATTATCAGCGAGTCTTATTGCAGTCGATGTGCAATTGTGTTATTTGCTCCCAGCTTTTACCAAGTATTGGTAGCTTGGTGAGTATTATAATGCATCAAAAACTCCAAAAGATGTTTATTTTTTTCGCATGTCTTGAACCAGCTCACTGAGGTAATAATTTAACTCTTTGCGACGATCTACCGGCGCTGGGGTCTCTACAGGGTGCTGGCCAATGAAGTAGTCAAAAGCACCTGCTGAAAAGTAAATATGATTGGTAGTACATAATGCCCCCAGCTTATCGTTTAATTGGGCACTGACACACAACATAATGCATTGAGAACTGTGACATGGAACTTACGGCCATTATTACTTTATTCATTGCGCAAATACATAGAATCTCTTCAATTACCTAAATATACTGAGCATTCTTTAGCCAAAACACTACGCACACTAAATATAGTCGAAACGTTGAATCAATATGCAAGAATATATCTCGTTAGTGTATGTATGCTCTCTGCAAAATTCGATGATATTCATAGGCATATTTATTTAACCATGACATGAACGCCCGCCCTGAACTTGAAAATTTGTATCTTTCAACCACACAAGAACACTGCCTGGTACATAAGAGAAAAAGATATATTTACAGATACCAGCAGTCTAGGGCAAACATCGCGTCCCATGAATTTTAGAACCGCACCTTGTCCATATTTTAGCACCGTGATAAATTATTAGACTTCAACGATTGCTTCGATGCGCAGACACAACGTACAGTACCTTAGAATCTCGCACAGTCCGTATGTCGACGTCGTTGCGGCGAACAGCACGCTCCCACGTAATCCTACGTGAGTCTTTTGGGAACGAAAACACAAGCACTTTTGGTCCGTTGTCATAGTTTACTCTACAGTTGGGCACGCAGCAGCGACCCATTGCTTCAACAGCAGGTCACGACACGCAAAGATTTAGGTATCACGATGACAAGCAATTTCCTAGCCAGCAGTCACGAACGCAACAGCAATAAAACGCAGCAGCGCACGCTGACATGTCCGGCTACACGACTACGGAAGGGTGCAGAACTGGTTGAGGGAAGAAAGGAGACGTCTCAGTGTCGGAGGAATGCGGAGGGGTCAACGGCCAAAGTGGCTGACGTCAGAGCGGGGGGAAAGGAAAGCGCGCAGGCCTTGAGAATTCTCAGACCCAGGAAAAGCAGAGAAGGCAGTGATGAGAGAAAAAAAAAAAAGCTTTAAAAAAAATTGCGAAGAGACGGGTTACTCGTGTAAGGTTTCTACAGGTGTCTTTTGTTTTTATTTTGTTCTCTCGAGCGCTGTATCTTTTAGCTAGCACGAAGCGTCGCCCTTAAGGGAACACCCAAGCTGCCGGCTCCGTTGAATTAACCTCTTCTTCGTCGATAGAAATGTTCTGGGCGATTTGTGATTAGTATGTCTTCCTGATGGAGTGAAGGGTGGGGCCGCTCGTGATGGCGCTTGGACAAGTTGCGTTATCAATGGACTATCACTTGATGAAGAAGAAGTGCAAAGAATTCCTGCACGAAAACCAAGAATTTTATTTCTTCACCGATGCGTCGCTACAGACTGCCGCTAGCGAACATTAAGAAAGCTGCTGCAATGAACGCGACAGTAACAAACCTTTTGGAGCCTCTGGCGCAGTCACCGGAGGCTCGACATGTTTATCAGCCAGTCGTGAAGTTCTGCACTGTGAAACCCAGAGTAATCTGCGCAGGACTTACGAAGACTGCTGGCGGATGTATACTAGCCGTTTGCCCGCACACCGCAGCCCTGGCTTTGTCAGGGTGCTGCACGGGAAGCCAATATGGCGGTTGCGCTCCATTCACCTTCATGCAGCCCCCGCCTTTCATACACAAACTGCATGTTTTGCCACATTTAGCCCTTTTCTTTTCCTAACCCTTTCAACAAAACCGTGTATGTGTTGATTATCGCACTTATGCGCACGCTTACCCCCCCCCCCCCCCTTCCCCTTAAAAATATCTGCTGGCATACAACAGTCAATCTGCAGACCAAGCACCAAAACCGCAGCACATATCGCTCTGAATACAGGCTGGTATGTCCGGTTTGAGCTCCGTACCGGACTAGTCTGTCCGGTTTGAGCTCCGTACTGGACTGGTCTGTCCGGTTTGAGCTTCGAACCGGGAATGGACTGTCCGGTATGAGCTCCGTACCGGAGCGGTCTGTCCGGTTTGGGATCAATACCGGACCGGTATGAACCGGTATAGCGATCAAACCGGACGGGCCTCGCCGGTATGAGAGTGATACCGGACCGGTATGAAACCGATATGTTCCGGTAAAATCCGGTTTGCCGCGATACCGGATTTTTCAATAGGGTAACGCCGGGTCTAAGTAAGATGGAACATACAGTGCGTTAAGATAGCGTGCTTTTGGGCTGGACTGATGTAAAAAACATAGTCTATAAGCTATATCAGCAGAAATGTGCATGGCATCCAGATATATATATGGGCATACCTAATGTCACCGCTAAAAGTGGGTCGTTTGTATTGTTTGGAGTCTGTTGCCTTAAACTAAGTTTTTACCTTCTTCTCTTGCCTGAAAAAAAAAATAATCTGAGTCCGTGTTTTGTTTGCTCTCATTGGGCAGAAAAAAGGCAGACCATTAGTTTCTGCCACGTGGGTACCAATGTTTGCTATTTTGAATTCTTCTGTCCCACCCGTGGACAAACTCTGCTTGGCTGGGAACTGAAAGCTCGGCGCGTCTGGCTGGGCTCATCTTGTTGTCCGCTTCGGCTATGCCTAATTGCTGTTTGTGTGATGCCAATGAAAAAAATCCCAGGAACATTCAAATTTATTACCTGTTTGGAAGTGACGTCGCATCCCTGAAGCCAATGAGAATGCTCCCGTCTGGTGACGCCACTTTTTTACTGCCGGTGGGAATTCTCCATTCTCATGGCGTCATCCCTCCAGCCAATGGGCGAATATCACGAACAATAACGCATTTTGGACCCAAGACGCTACAAGGCTATTGCATTAAAAGGCTTTTTGTCCTCGTGAACGCCCACTTGTTTCTCGCTTTCACATAAGTCTAGACTAAGAGCGTGGCCAAAGCATTCACGTCAGTAACGCAGAAGTACGGGAAGCAAAGCACAGAAGAGGAAAGGCCTCTATACAATGAGAATGTTTCATCCAGACAAACTTTTGCTCCGGTTTTGCGATCGTAGTCCTCCTCAAAACGCTCTAACAGGCCCGCACTCCGAGGGCTGCGGTTGCACGCCTGAGCATTTATGAGCTCTAAGTGAACACTGGTAACATCTTTAGTGCTGCTCTATGATTGCTTACCGAGTCCTGACAATAAAGAGGCTATATGGTCAAGGAATGGAGCTTTTGTGAGCTATAAAACGTAGAAATATCTATAACCGGTATCGCTACCACTCCCATTCTGCTCTACGAATTGGCGATAAGATCAAGAAGTTCTTATTGAAGATCTCGGAGGTTATCGAACACCGCAAAACAACGCGTACCACACAGAGGGTGACAGAGTTCCAAATGTTCGCATTGCCGTCATTGAAGTCATTAATTTAAACAGAGTGAAGAACAAATTTTTCCGTTCTCTGGTTCAAATTTATATTCAGCAAATATTTCCATCAATGCTGAGACGCCATCGCTTTCCGAAAAGTCGTTTACGCCGTTTTAGCACCTGAACAAAATGGAGCTTTCCAGAGTCCAACTAAATAATGGATCTTGCGTGCCACTCGACACCATGACATGCATATGGTTGAGTGTGACATCTCGAAGAGTTTCTCAAATTCTCACGTGGTACACATTCTTCAAACTTTCTTTGTAGTTTCAGCCACTACCAACTACTTAGATTTTTGCCTACTTTACCAACGGCATCGTGGTAAAGTCCCGCTGCTTTCGACGTACAGAACATACTCGCTGAGTATAATAAGCAAGGGCTTCATCTAGGGTTTGACCTTGCTTCGAGACGCTCAAAGCTCTACCTTTCTTATCTTCTGCTATTTTGGTGACCACGTAGTGAGTGTCTTTGCTGTATTTTTAGAACATGGTTGTATTGCTGTACTTTTCACTCGCGTAACCAGCCACCATTATTTCCAGGGATTCGAGACAAGCGGCTGTCTCGCTGTGAATGGTCGTATTTAAAAATTTTATTCATGTCGCTCACAGCATTTGTCCTGCTCAATTGGCCCGTCTGTCTGTCACCCTTTTTCTTCCTTTCAGAAACTTTTTCTGTGTTTGCGCTGAGTATCTGGCGCATGTGCAGAAGACGCCGAGCCCTGGACTGCGGTATCTCCGATGTGCCCCCCAGATGGGAGCGTTTGCCACAAGAGCATATATCGGTTCTTAGAAGTTAAATAGATGTGAAGTAGATGTCCACTTATAATTTTTGTATTTAAATGAGCACCTGACACTGCATAGCTTACGTAAGAAGCTAGAACAACAATGAAAAATCACTGGGGATACGCTTGGTTCTTCTAGAATCTAGGAATACAAGTTGTTGTCAACCTGCGCTTAATTCTATATATCATAACTTTTTCGTGCGCATTTTGTGAAACTTTTTCCGTGATTTGAAGAAGCGATCCTGTATGTTGCAAGCAATTGGTGCCACTGTACTAGGAATACTAGATTTTTTTATTTAGCGTGGAACCTCGATATGTAATCCTGTGCTTACAGGCCAGCTCAACTCGAGGTGCCGAAAGTGCTTGCTTTGGTCTATACTGAGAAGCGAACGACCTATAGGACCTCGGCGACAAAGGCCTCGTTTCCAGCCAAGTCACGTGCTGAAAAACCTGCGTTAGCAAAGAAGCCACGTTTTCGGAAAGACGTGCCAAGGGGCCGCACAACGGAGTGAACTACCAAAGTGTAGTCAAATGTAAGAAAAAGCACGCAGGATTAACCTCGACATGGCGCGACATTCAATTACGTGACTACGTTTTATGATCGGTTCAGGAGTCCTTTTTGGTAACCTTTACTACTGAGGCTCTGGTAACAAATGCATTAATTCTTTTACGCAGCCTAGTCCCGCTCACAATCTTCCTGGTGCTTTCCCTTCCATTTGAATTTTGTCTTTCTCTTCTTCCGTACACAGTGCCACGAAACCTCGTTTTCGAAGTCCTGAAGAAGCAGTGTATGCATTTAGTACCAAACCCTCGGCCTAGCGTATTATTATTTTTCCCATCGAAGTCTTAGGTGAAAGGTATATTCTCCAATATTGCTCTTAATAAAAAACACAAGACAAGAAAAGAGCTAGTGCTTCTTGCGGGGTGCGGATGTTGTGCGTATAAGAGCAATTTAAAAAAAAAACCTTGCCGTCTATGTATTTTTCCCGTCTTCAAAGGCAATAAAGTTTACTAGATGTTTATAGCTTTAACTCATTGCCGCTTGCTGTAAAATATTGCTGCGAAATGTCTACCATGGCCTTGAAGACCCTTCTGGCAATCGAAGAGGACAATGTACATGTTTCAAAAATGGTAAGGTTTTCATTTCCTGGAGAGGGGAACTATTTCATTAATCTCCTCCAGCAAGCATTGCTTCGAGTGAATTTCGTACAAGTGGATACGTCGGGAGTCTCCCTTCACCAAATTATCATATTTGCTTCCTCGGTGCTTCTTTGCAGGCTTAAAACAAGGCGCCTCTGCACCAGCCTCCTACAGTAAAACCTAATTGCCTCCGTGAGAGTTTGGGTATTATTACTTTCGCCAATCCTATTCATTATTTTCAGTCATGGTTCACGTAGCTGGTCTTGCGACACTGCGCGGGCGTGCGTGGTCTAGACATTATTTTAAATTCCCGTGCACAGTATCTGTCACGTAAAGTTCATGCAAGAGCGGAAGTTAAGTGCGAAACCATCCAGAACTATTGTGAAGTGGGAATGAATATAAAGCCCAACAAAGGCGTTATAGCTTATATATACTCCCTACTTCCATGATAGGAAGCACATTCGATTCTCTTCTGATAGCTACATTTCCACAATTCCTTCCTGCACCATGAAGACGATCTGATGGGATGCCGACAATAAAGATTAGGATTGTGAGTGGTTGCGTAAAGTAGCATCGGAGGCAACTTTTGTAGTTTATCGGTCTTGGTACTTGTGGAAAGTTGTACAGAGCAAAGTAGTCATCACTACGAGTCCACACACTATTGCTGAGCTGCCAGCTCACAGGCCATGCGTGGTACAATTTACATTCAAACCAGGTTGATATGTAAACACAGGTTTTGGCCAAAACACCAGGATAAGTTTTGCGACTGCGACACGTTTTTACTACCCGGCACACGCTTGCAGACTTTTTGAAAACAGAGAAGCGTGGTTTCTCTGAAGGCGGGACAGCGAAGCTATCAAACAAGAGACATGAAAAGATTGTAGGTCAAGGCACGAAACATGACATGACGTGACAAGAAACATATAGGGTCAGTCTTCCTTAAAAAACGATACTTCTGCCCTTCGACATTTTTCTTCCTTCGTATCCCTTACGCCCGGAAAAGAGCCAAGTTACACTGAATAGTTCATCATCGTCCTGCTATGCGGTAGTCCTAGCTGTCTGAGTTTTAACCCTTCTTCTGTTATCGCAGTTTATGATTTTTCAAAGAGGCCACACCAACTAAGGCATCAGGCTACGATACCATTCGGCTTGTGAAAAGATAGATGCTTTATCTCCTAAACAAAAAATAAACATAGCACTGGTGCTGCTTTGTTATACAGTGTTGTTTGTCGAGTGTCGTGCAGTATCCGTGAAGGTCGTTCACAAAATATATGTATCCTGAGCAAAGCATCAGACAGCTTTTTTGTGTGCATTTGGAAACGATATTGGTTTACTTGATATAGAGGGAGATAACGTATTTCCCCTCTCAAGTATGAGCCTGCTTAGCAACTAGAAGAATAAGAATGGGGTGGAGTGCATATGGCAGGTTCTCTCAGATCATAAATGGCAGTTTACCAATATCCCTCAAGAGAAGAGTATACAACAGCTGTATCTTACCGGCACTCACTTATGGGGCAGAAACGTGGAGGCTAATAAAGAGGGTTCAGCTTAAGTTAAGGACAACGCAGCGAGCTATGGAAAGAAAAATAATAGTGTAACTTTAAAAGATCGGAAGCGCGCGGACTGGGTGAGAAAACAAACGCGCGTTAAAGATATCTTAGTTGAATTCAAGAGGAAGAAGTGGGCTTGGGAAGGGCATGTAATGTGAAGGCAAGATAGACACTGGTCCTTAAGGGTAACGGAATGAATTCCAAGGGAAGGTAAGCGTAGCAGGGGGCGGCAGAAAGTTAGGTGGGCGGATGAGATTAAGAAATTTGCGGGAATAGGGTGACCGCAACTGGCGAAGGACAGGGTTAATAGGAGGGACATGGGAGAGGCCTTTGCCCTGCAGTGGGCCTAGTCAGTCTGACGATGATGATGATTATGATGATGATACGGACGCCGTGAAGTCGAATGGCGTCTGGTTCAAACAAAACACTCATGTGGCAAATGATATACTTCATATGTTTTTCCTGGAATGTTTTCGAGTCCTTTTAGGGTGCGCAAAGAAAAGTGGCCGTTCTCTGACAGATTTATTAGCACCTCGTCTTTCACCTAACTTTTTTCATCCAACACATGCCCTTGTAAAAGTGTATGCAGTCGTCTAACAGATATATTTTTCAGTCCTGCACACTGTTTGCGATTCAGAAAAAATAGTTACCTATTCCACAAATGTTTACTCAAATAAGCGTCTAAATAAATGGCACCTAGCTATCCCTGCTTGACTCTGGCTGCTTCATATTTATTTGGTTCTTCTTTAGCTCATATTGGCGAGGTGGCAGCGGCTTTATTGGAGATTCTGAATTATTCTCCGGGAATCCTTTCCAAATACACTGAACTTCGTTAGAGAAAATTGTACGATTGTCAAATTTCAATCGTGGCCCTATTCACCTGCTTGCCAGAGCGGCACTCTAAATGAGGTGGAATTCTAGGATATCAGAGGGCCTTCTCATGTCTAGAAATGCCGCTTTCCTAATGTTGCATGCAGCAGCCTCTTTCTACAACTTCTTTTCTCTGTTGTCACTCATGAAATGCAAGATGGACTTGTACTACAACCATAGATTTCTACTTATTTGCGCAGGAGCGGTCCTAAATGCAAGCACTGAAATCATGGTCCTGTCGGTATATTTTTATCGACCGGGGTTTGGAAGCAAGAGCAACAGCAGAAAGAACGTACTTTTAGAGTGAATTATACTTAATCGAATAGCGGGAACCCGTAAATACCCGCAGTGAGCCTTTGATACTTGCGAGACACAGCCGCCGTGGTGGCTCAGTAGTTATGGTGGTCAGCTGCTGACCCGAAAGACACGGGTTCGATCCCGGCCGCGGCGGTCCAATTTCGATGGGGGCGAAATTCTAGAGGCCCGTGTATTGTGCGATGTGAGTGCACGCTAAAGAACCTCAGGTGGTAGAATTTTCCTGAGCCCTTCCCTACGGCGTCTCTCAGAGCCTGAGTCGCTTTGGGACGTTAAACCTCATAAACAAAACAAACAGAAGGAAATGTTCTGACACCCCTGCGTCCCCAATCCTATAGGCACATTTCTTCTACTAACAAACAAAGAAAAAAAATTGAGGAGAGAGATAAGCGCTGGCTTATGTTCAGAAACGATAGCTTTAGAGGGTGAACGCCCATACAAAGCTCCCCTTAAAAAAATCATAGGATCGTGCCTGCTTCTCTGAGGAGTGTATGTACGACTCGGAATGGAACGGTACTACTTTGAGAAGTGGTAAAATTCAGTTTAACGGTACCCCATGCTCTCTAGAGAAATACTAGAGATTAAAGCATTTAGCCGTAGACAACGTCCTTTATTGGTATATTACGCTGGAGTCTGCAATCAAAGAAACATCTGAAAGCACAATCTACAGAACACGCGTAAAGTGTTTAATCTGCAAGCTACATCTGAAAAAAAAAAAAAATTGCACTCAGTGAGCGTATGAGTAAATGTGCTCGTAGGGATAAGCATCATCATCATCATCATAGCCGGATTACACCCACAGCAAGGCAAAGTCCTCTCCCATGTTTCTCCAATTAACCCTGTCCTTTTCCAGCTGCAGCCACCGCATCCCCTTAAACCTCTTTTCAATTGGCGGCGTGTCTGAAGCCGCAGATTCTTAGCACCCTCCGCTGCTTAACAGTTGCTAATCATCCGCTGGGGACTGAGAGCCAGGGATTCATAGACGGTTTCTAAGAATACTTCAAAAGTGGTGGATATACTAAACGACCCGCACTCCGAATCCAGAACTCCTGTTAATCACAGAATTAACAGATGGCGTCTGCAGCAGCTGTGTACGCGTCTCACTTGACGCGTTCGGGTAACAATTGTACCACCTAGGCACCCATTGATTGTTGAGAAAAATAAATTTAATTTTTTTTTCTTGTCAGCGGACCGTTTAGCGGAAAGTGCCGTTTTTATGACTTGCTCTTCTTCCTTCTCTGTTTGTTCGTGGGTTGCTAGAAGTATGACTTGTGCAATGTTTGTGCTGACTGTCCAGTCCACTAGAGTTCGCTCTTCAGCCGTGTCGAAGAATACATACGCCACACATGAAACTCCGCTAAGTGTGGGCAGGAATTCTCCCCACCCTTCAAAGATTTTTCTCAGGGGAACCGCAAGTACTCTGCTATACAGCTCTGCAGGGAGTCATGCGGCCGGAAAATTCTGCCGAAGCATCTGCTGAAACACGCAATAAGCGCTAATTCACATTAACCTCTTTTTCGCGTGGCATTTGGTTCTTCTGGCGCTTTTTCTGGTTACTGACGTCTTTGTGCACGAAATTGTTTAATCTTGATGGCACTTAGGACTTGAACATTATGGACTTACGTGCTACGAGAATCACTTATGGTTGAGATGTAGTCTTCCGGAAGAAGAAGGCTGCGCCCAACTACCCCATTATATAAAAACTTGAAAACCAGTGAGCACTGAAAGCGCCTTAGAAGAAATGATACAGAGCCGATGAAATCCGAAAATGACACAATGCGGAGCGTTGCCAACCTAGACAACGTTGCGGTTGTGGCAAAGCAGCTGTGGGGCGGCGAAGAAGCTATTACGACTCGTGGAATTATCATTATTCCAGTTTTCTCATCGAGCTAATGCGAGACGAAACTCCGGCGCCTCCGACGTAGCAACGCTTAGAGAAATACCCATAGCACGTGTAAAGCAGGGAAAAGTGTATCCTCGGCGCGTTCTGCAAGAGCGACTAGGCAATTTGTCATTCACGCGCCGTGTTCGCGGAAATGCCAGAAGGAACGTGTGCGCTTTTACTGCCACTGCATTTTGCGTGCTCCAATAGTAGCTGGATTCGGAAGCTGATTTGCGCCTGTATATTTGGTTGTGCCTACTATTAGCCGCTCAATTACTACTTATAGTGAACATTCTTCCCAATTGACAAGGCGGCGGGAATGAATGGTGATGCTTAGCATAGCCCTTTGCAGAGTTGTGTATGGCGGCGTGTCTTTCTGAATCCAAATGAAAATGTTGGGTTTAAACCAGTCAGTATATGATAAAATACGATGCTAATTCTCGAGTGCTTTCTGTGTTTGCTTGCTAGACATAAAAAACATTGTTCTGTTTTTTTACGTGGAAGGTGTAAAACGGAATTTGTGCCTCCCATTGGTCGAACAGTTCTCCTTTTGCAGCATCTATATTCAGTGCCCGTGCTCACTGAAGATGAGACACAACGAAACTACAGGAGGTTTATTACAGACAACTGTAAACGCCCTCCCGGCTTTGGAATTATTCAAAAAACTGCAACCGACAGCTACTTGAGCGGCGAGAAACGCCAGTCTATATTCGGAATGTTTGAAGATGTCCATCTGAGTCGTAATGACGCTCTTTGTCAAAGTGTTCTTTTCGTAGCCCAGTTAGCTGCCGCACGTCAACCTTGCTTCGGCAGAGCGGGCAAGCTGACGCCTATATGCTCAGGCAAATGGCGTGGAAAGGGCACTACGGGCCCTACTTCAAAATGCTTGCTTCTTTCATTTGGCTGCGAGCTATGGCTGTGGGATCAACAAAAGAAACTTCATGGCACGTTGCTCATGCCGTTGTTTACAAAAAAAACGGCAGAGCCTATCTTCTGTCTTTTCCCCATTAATGACTGCTGCGTTATTCCTTAAGAGTTTGAAAACCCCTGCAACATCATTCGCGAGATCTTCACCAGGAGGTGTATTTCTCATCTTCCATATATATGTGTTTACTTTTGGAGAGCTCCCTCGCCTAGCGGATATGCTGAGTTACGGGCGAAGTGCGTGCAATCTAAGAAAGAATGCGTTGAAAAGTGGAGAGAAGGTAAGTACATTCGAACTGCGTGTAACCTCTAATAAACGTAACTTGGCCCACGCCAGCCACACAGGTCCCCACACAAAAAAAAACTTTGAAGATATGTTATACAGCATTTAAAAATTTCGAAATATTTGTATTTAAGAACTTTTAAACGAAGGCAGAAATTTCAGCGCTAGCAATAAAGGACTGTTACTACCAGATTTCTCATTCATTATTATTGCTTCTGTAACACTCATTTGAGCATATTTTTATTCCGGTCTCCCACATAAGCTCTCATTCTGCGTTGATTCTTTATGAAAGAAAATTATCACCAACCGTCACTTCTAATGGCATTGCGTAGTGCGGCAGACTCATATGTAATGAAGGAGCACGTGCAAATAGCAAAAACACTTCTATCAGCACTTCTTATTCCACTAGGAAAGAAGCCTCTGGAAGTGCACCTCATTAGTTTTAGATAATGAACGCCACTGCAAAGAAAAAGCGAGAACAAGCTATCCCAGTGGTTTGCCAGTTCTGTTGCCTTATACACGCCAACACAGAACGAGAGGGCCCGTTGAAGCAAACTGCTTCGAGTAGCACCTGAGTGTTCCGGGTAATCGTACTGTACTAACCTTTTTTCTGCGCAGTATTTCCTTTGCATCCGGCTGGGGTTGTCTTCAGCACAAGTATGCGCTGCACGGTAATCTAAATTGCACTTGGTCTTCTAAGGTTCCGCATAATGAACGTTTGTGCGACGACAGCGCCATCGAAGCACTTGCCAGAACCATTAGTGCTTGAGATGCGGCAGCCATAGCCACGCCCGCTTCAGGTTTTGTCATTTCCTTGTATTTACTTCGTCTGCGAGTGATGCGTATCCCCGCAGAACTGTTCTTACCTGGAAAACCAAACACTGCATGCCGCCTATTCACATTAAACGCAGCGCACTGAGCTCCGGCAACCATTAGAGCGAAAGTTTAACAAAAAATCGAAAAACAGTGAACTCTAGTCATCACGATTTCACTTTTCTGCGTCCGTAAGTTTTACAAAGTTTCCGGGTACTTTAACAGTAACCCAATGTGACTGGAGAAGTAGCATAATCCTGAAGGCATATCAATAGAGAAGTTATGACACAACTAGTAGTTTTAGCACCTGATTTGTTTATCTAAGCGTTAAATACATTCAAGTATCCTCATGGCCTGTATTTTCCAAGAGCAAGGTATTTCAGTCCATATTGTGTTTTTTTTTTCTAAGCATGATGGGCTGCCTCAAGTTCACGTGCTACTTCGTTTAGAGAAAAAAGTGTGCATTGCTTTTATAGCCGTTTTTGTATTTCATGACGGTGCAATGAATGAAGATTTTTAGGCATTCTACACAAAAAAAAACTATGCTTTTTTCACACGCGTTACAAAGCAGTGGCGGCCTTTTGCAAGCAGCCTTGCACAATAGCGATGAGCTCATCGTCCCCAACGTATTCCTTCGCGCTCGAGAAAATCAGCGCTCATACTGGCATCCAGATATTCGAACAATATTCTGAAATTCTCGCCCAACAGAACTTACTTTACCAATTGCATTATGAGTTTAAAAATTGATAACCTACGGAGATTTTGGTCCCTATTTATTTTATTTCGTACATGCCAGCAAACCACTCTACTACAGACTTTTGTGACAATATATCTTCGCTAGAATCTGCTGTTTTTCTCATTATATTAGTACTGCATTGTTATGCTTCCTATTGCCATCATATGCTACCGTGTTTCTTCGCAACAATTATGCCATTGCAGTGGATAACAAAGGGGTTTCATATATTACCGCAAAACGTTGTAGGCTTTGTTTCTACGTGCTCAAAACCGCAGGCCCACGGCTTTTGATTTTCATGAGAGATGCGGTTATATATATCTTATGTATTTAGAGCTCCGGTGATCTGCTTTTATGTAATTCTAAATTAAAGTAGGTGTTTTACCCTCCTTACCTCGAGAGTTATACGTAACCCTTAAAATGACCGCGGCAGAGACCGCTGGTGATTGTTTTGGCCTACGACCACCGAGCATGTTTGTATATCTGCCGCAGCTACGGAAATAAGTTCTTTGTGTGCGCATTTGAACCAAATAAATAGTTCGTTCCTCTGCCACGTTAATAAGTATTGTAGTACACGGCGTTTGTTATAGCCACGTGACACCTTATAAGTTGACCAGAAGACCTGACGGCAGAAGGCACCAGAGTAGAAAAAGAAAGAGAGTGATAATAGGTTATTGGTATTTAAAATTTTGGACAAGTACAGTGAGCAGATTCCTTATTTCACGACTCCGGTGGCTTGCGTTCATATATGGATCCCCTCGGATGGTCTAGCTTTGGTCCTCCCGACCATTTCAGGTCAACGCTACCTCCTACTCCTCGTATGAAGCCTACCACCTCATTAAGATGTTTTTCTCACGCAATGTACGAAATGTCGAATAGCGAGGAGTTACCACCGCACGAGAGACATATGTGGGGGAAGAAAAAGCAACAACCACTCGTTTAAAACTAACTTCGCGAATGAATCATTTAGGACTGCCCGGCACTTCGTCGTTGCTTTTCCGTAACTAAGAGCGTTGATTACTGAAACTACATGTATTCTGTTTCACTGTGTTTCCAGATAATTCAGCGGTTTAGCACGTGCTCCAACAATGCAGATGCCACCCGAACGCACATTTGCCTTTTTTTATGAGCTGCGGAACTCTTTGAATGATTTTGGCGCCATTCGACACCCTAGCACCTGTCTTTCTAATTAGCGTCTATTGTTAAAAAGTCATTAAGTGATTAGCAGCGATTTTACTTATCTGACTGAGACGAGTCGCCGCTCTAGATATTATGGATATGTTCGTTCTCCTCCTTTCTTACCCCATTGCGAGAATTGAAGCTTTAAAAAAAACACCACTGTTCGAGCTCTGGTCTTTTCCTTTATTTTCGTTCACAAATGTAATAAAAGCAATAAGGCAACTTGAGCAGTGGTGAAGAGATGCAGTCGCCCTTACTAAAAATTCCATCTTGTCGTCTATACTCACGACTACATTTGCAACGATGGAGAAAAAATCATACGTACCGCGCGGGTTTTTAACTAAAAGTACAAATTTAGACGGCCGCACGTAAAAGCATTCTTCATTATGAATGCCCAATTCTCCCATCTATCTGAGCCCAGTGTGTGCCACACTCAACACATCCAGTCGCGCATGTAATATTGTAAGCTCGCTTGGAGAAGGAATCTTTTTGAACTGAATCAATTAGCTTCAATATTTCCTAATATTTCGCAGCCCGCCGCAATTCTTGAATTTCGCCTCCATACAAATACGGTCGAATCCGCGGCGTTTAGATCAGCAGACAAACTCCAAAATCTCTGAGCCACCACTGCGAGGGTAAACAGAAAAATTTCACAAACCAGCTGACGCAATAAGAAAATATTGACTCGTGAAGACTATGCAGGTGTCCTTTGTTTTCGTGCATAATTTACGTACGAAGCAATAATAAAACACTTCGTACGAATCATGCCAACGCATTTTCAGGCCGTGTGTGTACCTTGAGCTGTGCTGCAGCCCACGCCGTCATTTGATTGATGACTTAACCTCAGGGTTATTATGTATTACGTGCCGAGCTGTAGTCAGTGCACCAAGCGTAAAAACCCTGAGCCCTACAGTGACTTGGGCGTTAGGTATCAGCATGCTACAAAGGTGACTACAATTCCATATAGACTTCTGTTAGCTGAATTCCCAAACTTTTTATTCGACTTCCCATTGTCGCCCTCGCTTTCTTCGGATAAAAAAAAGTATTAGGCTAAGATTTCAACGCGAACCATTCGAACTGTTGCAGAGCTTTTATGGCTCTAGATATAAATGCGTTGTCAAATCCCAATTTGTTTTTTTCGCGCCTGGAGGTATTCACAACAGTACGTAGCGTACAGGCTAAAAGATTTTCTTGGATTTTACATTTCAAGAACAGTAGAAAACGAGAACATGCACACAACAAGCAGGTAAGTGACTACTGGAGAGGGAGTTCGCGAAAAATTTTCTCAGGGTGAGCGCGAGAGCAAGAAAATTAAAAAAGACTTGTTTAGTAAAAAGTTTAAAGAGTGTAAAAGATAGAGTGCCGGGAGTAACAGCTGAATTAAGCAATGCAAAGCTATGTGCGTTAAGCTATTCAGCAGTCATTTAGCGGTCTTGGCTGGCAACTTAGTAATAATTGACGCTGAAAAAAACAATACAAGCACAGTGAAGTAAGCAAATATCCGCCATAGTTTATTGTTTATGCACTTTTAAAGCGAAAGCACTAATCCGGTGGTTCTGACACTAGCAAAATTGTCCAACATTTGCCTGTCTTTCTGTCCGGCAGCAACCTTGATCGCGAAAATTCCACCGCTCGCAGTATCTGCATCCAAAGGCAGTGGCTCGCGAAGGGCAACTTCGGTTGCCCAAATTCCACCGCCTGCCGCACCTGCCATCTTACGCCATGCTTTCGCAGTGTATACGAATGTTGTAAAGATTTTCTCTCAGTTTTTCAGATGGCGGCGCTGGAAATATAATAATGAAAACAGACGGTAAAAAGTTATATTTCCATCTCTAATCAGAATTTAGCAGACAAGATAGCGAACAAAAAACCTGCCCCCGAGTTTTCATTCCAGAAAAAAAGCTGCGTACACTTCTGCTCTTTTATGCAATGGGGCAACATTTCACATTGGCGAGAAAAACAAGCCACAGGTAGACAGAAAATGACTCTGGTCCGCTGTTTGTCGTCGAGCAATGTAATGCACGGCATGACGGGCGATTCGTCTCCGACTAGGGCTCCTCAGCGCGTACTTACGCGCGAATATAGAGCTCTTAATGCTAGAACGGCTGCCATCCACAATACACACCAGAGGAAGTAATCCTGCGCTCTCATACTGAAGAGCATGGGAGAAACTAAGGGCCTGCATTCTGAAGATAGCCGAAGAAGAGCGGTGGCTAGAAGCAGTACGGCTCCAGGAAAGGCAACGGCCATTTGTCGCGGCTACCGAGATTTACGGTTAAGCGAGGGACACTTCACGGCGACACAGGCGTATCCATTGCTCTCCGACAAAGCGGTATTGCTGTCCATGCGCCTGCAGACCGTCCTACGCTAACATGGATTTTCAGCATCAGAACGCGAGCGACGTTTTGAAACACGAAGTCTTTTTCCGCTAAGTGGTGTGGCTAGCAAGCAACGGAAATTCAATCCGAGTGCTCTTTTTTTATGCATGGAAAAGAAATGGGGCTGGATAATAACAGGAACAAAAAATAATCGGTTTCTTCACTGTCCCGTTTGAGAAGTTTGAGCGCTGAAGCCAGTAAACGAAATTTCAAGCATACATGTTTGCATCTCAAAATTGATCTCAACGTTCGCAGCCTTTAAAATTTATCACCAGTTCACGAGATATTGGCTTAGTTCAGTTACATAATGTGTTTGGAATGACTATAGCGTAGTGCAACACAAGAATTGTAAACTATTTCTTTAATCTTGTTTATGAACTTCAACACAAGGAGCCTGGTTTAATAACCTGCTCTCCTTGTTTTGCCATAACTGGTCCGATAATGACGAAACTTCTGATAGAAATTAATGTTAGGAATAGAATTGGAATTAGAATTAATGTTTGCTTACGGCAAAACTCGCTGCTTCATCTGGGCATAGCATGGGAAGTTTAGGCGTTGGCACTATATGAGCTTTGTAGAGGCTTGTAATTTGTAAGTTCCAGCGTTTAACATGCCAAAAGGAGGCCTGGGCTATGAGGAACGCAATAGTGGTGGGTTCCTGCTTAATTGACATAACTTACCGTTCAGCAACGTGCGTGCGATGAAATCGCATAGAGAACAAATATATTTTTATTCCCCGTCTACCAAAATGTGGCTGACATGGCTGGCATCAAACCATCAACTTTAACACCAGCAGATTAACGATGAAGGCACTCAGCCCGTGGGAGTGCATACCATTTATTGCGAGTGCAACCAATTCATTTTGTGCTTAGATTTGTCCTAAAGTGAATTTTTTTCAAAATGTTCAGCTTGTGTTTCGTGTATAACCGCTACATTTACAGGAGACAAAAATTTATATTATGCCGCTTAGAGTCAATTTTTTTTCACAAGTCTTTTAAAGACACAGCGTTCACCTGTAGCAAAGTGAATGTATCTAGAATGCTCCGTGCAGCGGATCATTCCAAAAGTAAGTAAAGCAGGCAGCTTGTCTACCGCAGTAAGAAACTTTTTGCTAGCATTTCAAGTTAATTCGATCTCTAATAGTGCCGTAATGGCTCTGTTATGCGGCTGAAGCAAAAAGCTTTTGGCCCGAAGGCTTTTCACCAAGAGGGTACCTTGAGTTGAGGAGAGGTTATTGCATGCTACAGGCGAAATTAGACTTGCGGATTCTACCGGCAATCCCCCCACCGTAGTGACAATTAAATGTTAAATGAGGTCCACAAATCAGGATCAGCAACCTACACGTTTTGTATGTGTGCAGGCTTCCTGCTTTGTTACTAGCTTAGAATGTTTTCGGGGGAGGCACAGCTAGCCATAGGGCCAAGGAAATGTTGGTGTTGTACTGCCTAGATGAAAATATCGCCGCACATTAAACAGGGTGGCAAAACTCCGTTCTGTGGGACCTAACGGCGCACAACCATTCTTTAGTGCGTTGCAGGAGCTTATGTACCCTCACTACTACCTTATGCGCGCCGTACGTAGATGGGAACCGGCGTAAGATCAAAAATACAAGGTGCGAGAGTGGGCAGGAGGAACGAAGAACGAACACGAACAAGGCGCTTACCGCAACTATGGTTCAAGAAAAAGCGAAATTACGCACACAAACACACACATGACTCTGTGCCGATAGCTGTGCCGCTATGAACTCAAATAAACAGAGTGGGTACTGACACACACCTCACCTGCCTTTCTCATAAGGAAAGCCTGAACAATTTCTCTGGTGTCCTTTTCTTCATTACTAACGACACGTGCATCGGAAAATTTGGAAGTAGAATCTTGGCACCAACTTCACTGCGCAGCGAGATGGCCTTTTATGGCGACTTTACGCACTTCGTTATGATGCTCAAGCAAGCGTTCATTAAAACATCTTCCAGTTTGACCAATATATTCTTTTCTCCAAGACAAAGGAATAATGCACACAACGCTTACATCACACGGCACAAAGCGTTAATTGTGTTTTTTAGGGCAGCCTTTACACCGATTCGGAATTTACCTTCGCGCACAGTATACCGAGCTTTACAGGTGCAGAGAGCAGAACTTCCACTCCAATCCTGCTTGCAATCTTCTTCACGTTGTGGCTAACACCATGCCTGTACGGAAGGACGACTGTCTTCTTATTGTTGTTATCTCGTTGATCAGACTCCCTTCCCTGATGCTTCTTTAGCATACTACAGGCCACGGCGTACAATTGTTGTTGGTATCCAGCAGCTACAAGGACCGAGACTTGAATGTCAAAGTTATGGGTTTGAAAGCTATAGCATGACTTTTGAATGGCATGGCTAAAGCGCAGGCTGACCATGCTCCTTTCCACCACCTTGGAATGAACAGAATCATTGCGGAGGAGGGGTTTTTTTTGGCTCTAGGCTCGTACCTTCGAATCATGCACCAACTCGATCGCCAAACAGTCCTTTATTCTGAACGGCTTGAGGTGCCACTTCGATATCCGGTTAGCTAAGGCCCTTCAGTAATGGCTGGCGTCTGCCATAGCCGTTTATTGGTTAAAAAGATCGTTTGCCGCCTTGTGAGACGTTGAAAGATGAGGCAATGTATTGTCTACCTTACTGCGATAGCAGTTTCAGCGGCGCTTGGCTAAATGCCTGCGTCATCTTTGTGAAGCATTGGTGAGGCAAACAAAACACCTCCTAATGGATTCCCCCCACCAACAAAGTTGGGCGAGTTGCCTACCACCCGCTCCCAACCATAATCCAAATCGTAGCCCACCTTTACGCTCTAGAAGTGCCCCCCCCCCTTCAACTACCTCCCTTCAACCTGCACAAAGACTACACGCAGTAAAAGCCCACACAGACGCGGAACATAAATTCAACAGTGAAATCGAATACATGCATTCAGTCCGAAAGCCAGCTGCCCATAAAGTGCACCACCGATCAACCACGCTGATCGCGACAGTACACACTAATTTCACATTGTTTGCCATACTATTCTATAGGTATTTCATCATCATTCTCTACGAAAAGGTATCAGATTTTTTAGGATGCAACTGCTGTATATTTTATGCTCCCCCCCCCCCCCCCCCCCCCCCCCCCAAGAAAACAACTGCTGACAATTGAAGACATGAAGTGTTTTTCTTTCAACGCACTGAGAGGAATTCAGGTCAACTGGCACAAAGATAGCGGTAGGACGACGAGAGGTTTTCATTTTTTTTATTTTTAGCAGACATGTCACGCGAAGCCCTGAGGTGGCTGGGGAACGAAGCAAATGCGTACGTACAGTGGGTGAGTGCCGCGAAAGGATACGTAAGCACCAACACGAATGGCTGCTCTCCAGCGGTATCCTTCATATACAATCCCCAGCTCTGGGCTTAATGCCAGCAATCCAAGCTCTTTTGAAAGTATAATGTAATCAAACCTTAGTTCGAGAAGCCGCAGACTGGCGAAGTGAAGTGGGTCCACTAAAAACACAATGGATGCAATTACAGCAAGTTTCAACAAATGCACGCAAACGATGGGCTGGAAGAAAAGCAAAGTTTAAAGTATCAGCGCCCAAAAAGGTTCAGACTGAAGAGAATAAATAGTGTGAACAAAAATAAGCCATAGCGAGAACCCTTCAGTCGTAATAATTTATGCGATGGAGCTCTGAATAACGTTCCTTCCTGGGGACAGAGCTTGGGTGTTGAATATATGCATGCCCCAGTGCACTGTACATCTGGACACAATGGGAGCACATAGCTCTTTTCGAAAGGTTTCCTTTGTTCCGGGGGCGATTTAACCGAGCTAGCGTATCTACTACCATTCTGTTATTTCCAGCGGCAATTATTAATGATTTCAAATCGGCTGGACAATGTCGCCAAGCATTGCAAGAATATTCTGGGCTCACAATCCGCCCCTTGCCTGTGGACTACGTATTTTTCTATGCTTGCATACCATTGCAATATATGCTTGCATACCATTTATATCATTGCAGTGTGCCATTTTAGGTCGTATTTGCAATCTGAATTCGCTATCATGTAATCATTGTTCACATAAAATCTATTCTTGGCCAAACATTTTTTGAGTAAATACGTTACCTTTTCTTTCATGGTCGGCAGCCTGGTTAAAGGGACATTGAAGAGAATTTGATATTGATCTGTATCTATATGGCACGGCGTTCTAATCCGAACTGCACTAATCTCAGCGAAAAGGAGGCCCACTATATGCAACCAAAAATTAAATACAAGTGTCGCCATCGTCGGCTGATTTAGGAAGTGAAATACGTGCGTCGGATCGCTTGAATCCCAGATCCTACGTTATAGGTAAGAGTTATAGGTAACGGTAGTTTTTGGTTCTCATTTTGAAAAATTTTGCGAACTTTTTGTTTTTTATTTCAGAAGGCAGTTTTTTGTTTCTTTCTACGAATGTTGTATTCAACGAGTGAATTAATGTTTCTAAGAATTTATCGTGGTTAGTACGAGCATTCCATATACCATTAGCAACGCTAAAATTACGAAATTTAAGTAATTGTATTCTAGACAAGAATGCAAGCGGAAATTTACATATAAGATCTCGGTTGTGACGTTATGTTGGTCTTAATGCGCTGTGCTGAGCTAGATAGCAGGTGAAGTGCAGTACAGGCCAATTGCCAGTGCACTTTCGGTAGCCAAATAATACAAGACAAGGCAGCGGTTCTCTCGCCGAACAATCCTGCTCCATATACCGCTTGGGCACAGGGACACTTCATCGTACTCTCCTCAACTTCATTAGGTCAGCGAACCTTTTCTCATTTATTTAAACATTCTCGTCATCCATGATTACATACCGTTTTATGCACTAAATCAATAAACATCGCTTTCAAAAAAAAAACACTTCTCTCACGCTTAAGCATGAGTTTCGCGCCTATATGCATGACTTCCGCTGACATGCCGTGGAGAAGTCTACCTAATATATCCACTGCCCTAACAGTGTTTAGGGTGAGCACACAGTACTTCGTTGCCATACAGCAAGATTTCAGAGTTCTCAGCCTACCGCTGCGTTTAAAATTTACCGAATGCATCCCCTAGATTGCACAATTGCACTAATCCAATTTCACGTGGACCTCAACACACACCTAGATGCTTTAGGTTGGTAATTTGTTCCGCCAAATGAGTGAACTCTTATTAAATAGCCAGCTAGCTTTTGCGTGCACGTCCAGGAGTACTAACCTCCTCCGTTATAACAAAATATCACAATAGGATTCGGCATAATTTAATCGTCTTGTTTTTTCACTAAGACCAAAAAGTCCAACCTCTGGCTAGAGGAGCCCAAGCGCACGTGTAGTGGCGTGATAACAGCGCCGGGCTTCTCAAGAAATCTTGGTGTGCTCATTTGACAGCAGCGTTGCACGGGAGTTCATTCTGGGGCGGGTTGGTGCACATTCAGTATAAAACACTTTTCAAAACGAATACGAGAAACGACAGAAGGCACGCACTCACGCACGCATCAGGGCTGTTTGTGTCAGCGTCCCAATTCTATCTGTCTTCGTGTTCGCCTATTTCTGTAAATTGAACGGGGTGGAATTTTCGTGACGGCAGAAGCTGCCCTGCCGAAGTAGATTTGAGTTATAAAGTATTTCGTTTGTGGCATGTAAAACAGGGCACAGAACACCCAAGAGACGAGATCCATCTGTGAAGCTGTACCGATTCCTGGGCAAGTGGTATGTGTAAGAAAGTTGGGCATGCACTAAATATTTTCTCCAGGCCCCGCTAAGAACAAATACTCAGCAGCCTGTTACGTGATCAGGTGTACATTTCGCACCTGAGTTCTTGTCAGCACCTGGGCATTGGCCGCAACATGCAGGAAGGGTGAACACACAGAAAATTAGGGGCAAATGGAGTTGTTAAAAGAGTTCCTAATGCGAGGTAGTAGAACGTTTACAAATATATCTTAACGCTAGCGCTGATTACCCAAATGCATCGCGCGCACGTCAGAAGCAGAGCATTAGAGGCTCGGTATCACTCGCTCTGAATACCGTGTGGACGTGTGACCATACAGGTTAAACCTCGCATGAGAACCGAAGTTAATGACTGCCGTAGCTCTTTTGCATTCGCAGCCTTTAAAGTTTAGCTGCTTCGCTATCCAGACAGCTTGTAGTGTTCCAACAGATGCAGCACGTTTGTCTATGCCTTTCAGTGGACTAATTTCCCTCATTTAGAAGAATATATTTTTGCTCAATTCAAGCTTTGGTCTCCTACTCTACACGATAATATTTGTATGGATGAAAAGTAAAGCAAAATAAAATACACCCCATTATACACAGTGGCCGTGAACAGCGCTAAAAGAGGAATTTGCATTTTAGCGGCACAGGCGATGAAACACTGAACGTGAGCATTGTTTTCTTCGCCTATGTCCTTAAAACAAAAATTATGCACCCAGAAGCCACTCTCTCTAAGGAACCGTAGGGCCGCACGGCAGTGCTTTCTGACCCTTTTCAGCATTTGCCTTTAAAACGCTTGCAACCGAACTGTTTCGGCAAGGACGCCACATGCGGGAACATTTTTAAATCGAATTTTTTCACCAAAAGGCACCTGTTTTTATGTGGATAAAAGGAAAACATAGGAACAAAGAATAATTTTCTCTACAGAACAATAACTTGAATGAGAAGACCAGTGTCTACATGCTCAGTGAGCGCATGCGAAGACATCTGTTCAGGAAATCTGGGTAACAGCACTGAGCCACGTTGAGGTCAGTGTAAGTATAAAACATATGTATATATTGTACCAAAACAATAGGCTGCATTCAAAGGAGTACAAAATACATGTTTTTCGCAGTGAAATGAGGGTTATGATTTTCAACACCCTGAAAAGTAGGCTCAAGGCATATTTTTACTTGGTTCTGTGTCATCCCTCGCGTAGCTTCTCACTGAAACAAGCTTGTATGGAAGTCTTATCAAACGGTTACATATATGTTCTGTTGCCTTCTATTATGCTTAGCAACTGGCACTTTTCTGCGGTTGTGTGGCGCTACCGCTCTCCTCTTTATTATCAGCCCCGTATCCTCGAATTGTTTCCTTTTATCTCTTTTTCTATATAATGATCATACTACTGGATGATTTTGAAGATGAAATCTGCTGCAGCTGTCTTGTGTAGCGAAAGTTTACTTTTTATCTGCTTCCTTGTAATAGTCATTGCCTCCGTTTTGTTGGCCAACAAACAGAAGTTTAAGCACGAGAAAATGGCCAGCAACCAGGAACTGGAAAAACCGTATCTTCCTCTTGAGTGTTGCTTTCATGTCAGAAACGACGCTAAGTGAGCGCTTCCGGAGCTCATTAAAAGGCTGTAATCCCTCGCGCCAGACGTTTAGAGCCCTTAAAGAGTACGCACTTCCGATGTGGTATTTTACCGCTTTGTTTTACTTCCGAAGGGGAACACTCCATTTCAGAATGGACAACACTCCGTAAAAGTCAAAAGACAAAGCATTAGTAGAAATGAAAAAATTAGTGGACGCGCCCCTCTTGCGAAGCCAGACATGTGAATAGGCAGGAAAAGGGATCGTTGTTTGTCGGAGAAATCGTATTTGCACATATTTCAGTGTTGAACATTGTGTACTCGAAATATCCTCCAGGAAAGAAAAAAAGGAAACAATTTTAGCTACTTTCGCTTTTACTTGGCTCTTTTTGTGACCTATACCTGAACGTCATCAATTTTTTTGTTTTTTTTGTGACCAAACCAAATAAACCACAATGCAGATGTCACTCCTTCGGTTCACATTCTGGTAGTGGTACTTGCATGTCTAACCCTTCTTTCCGGGGTCGATCAACCCAGAATTTATTCTAACCTTTCGCTCACTCGCATTATTGCATACGGAAACCTGAAAAGAGATACGACTCGTAAAAAATTCATGAGAAAAGAAACTGCATGACTTTCCTCTGCAACAGCATTCAGGACGCATCTGTTCGGTGGTTTCTGTGGGTCAGTTTTTTTTTCCTTCAGCAATAGCGTAAACGGTAATCCAGTTCAGATGTGTCAGTGCCTAAGCAGAGGTGGGGAGAAACTTGAACAAGGGCTTGACTGTTTTTATCTCCCTCGAGTTTAGTCAAGGGGCACCACATCGCCGCTATAACATGGAATTTTATATACAGTATCTGTTCTTTGTGAACTACTAGATGAATCCAAAAATTGATTATCAGCGAAAGCTAGAAGAAAGAGGCATAACAAGACTTTGTGAGAATGGAATTGATTCCTGAAAGCTTTTGTTCATTTAGATCTTTTTGTGAAAGGAGCCTTGCCTGAACGCTTCGATTCATTCTGACCCTTAATTTTTCGGTAGTTTCAAGACCCTATCAAACATTCTCGGGCAAAAATTTTTAGTTGAAACATTCTAAGATACTGTACTCGAAATATTGAAGGTAATGATCCATATTCCTATATGCAGCAAAGTCACTCTTCTGATGTGCTTCCATCGATCGCAGTGAACATTTAAGACTGCCATAAAAAAAATGGGCAATGCTTTTGACGGTAGCAAAAACTTTAATTAAAAACACACGCCAGACTGCCGTCGGCAGATGTGCGGATAAGTTGATTATTGTAGTGAATTCTTGCATTATATGCAAAAGTTGCGTCCATAAAAAGTTTCAGGTTGAAAAAAGTTTTCTTCGAAATTTTTGGGTGCGATATCGTTCTGTAATTATAAGTCAGGTTTTGAAGCGATGTAGGAAGCACTTTGCACTCTGACCGAGCAAAAAACGGCTTTCATTGTCATGAACAAAATCTTGGATGGAACATAAAATGCAACTTCGTTTTCACGGCTCTTTCCCAAAACATAGACATGCGGTTGCTCATCTCCTTATAATATATTTTCTGAATTCCTTTCTTAATTCCTCACTGGAACAATTCAATTTCGGTAATTCGGCATAACAATAATGAATTCAATATGTAGAAAATTGTCTATGCTGTAGAAATAGCAGACAGAAGAGCGGAATACACCCGTGTTTGAAAATGGTGCCAGAACTCTATCTTAGCTGTTAAATATAACTGAAAGCCAGCATTCGCGCAATCATGAAAAACGCGTCTGTGGACCTCTGTGGCTGTTTTATGTGCAAAAGTATGTTCATGCGTGAACCATAGCCGTGCTAGCTGTTATGAAAATAATCAACGCTAGATTTTATACTGTTGGCGTTATTCGCAAAGGCGCTGACTTGCGGAGAACTAGCACAGGCTCACGACCACTCATCATTTGAGCACCTCTGGAGCCCAATCTGACTCGACACTCGGCGAGCTTTTGGGCAGCAATGGACATCAGCTTGCCTTACGTCAGACCGAGTGAGTGACAGTTAATGCGATAACATTAGAGGCTACAGGCTCTGTTAAGGAAAAAAGGCAGCGTCCGTCGTTCCGAGTCACGAAAAAGCATTGACCCAACAAGTTGTGGACAGCCTGCTTACGATGACAGGTCGCAATGAAGTTATCTGAACTATATTCAATGCAATTGCAGCTTGACCACTTTTGCACTGAGCATCAGCCCCATTCGTCGAAACTGGCATCCTCCCGAAGATTTATCCGTGCAATATTGAGCCTTACGAAAGCTCGCAGAGAGCAGCCTGGGTCTCACCAGCTCCGCCGGTGGATGTATCTGAAATATATACCTGCCAGGGCAGTGGCGTTTCGCTTAACCCCAGCAGCACTGTGCCAGTAGTTGTATGCGGACTACCGCTGATCTATGAATCTGCGAAAGAGAAGGAGCACCTGCGCGGGAGAGATGCCTAATGCTGTCAAACTGTACTCTCAAGGATAGGTTGAGCGTCGTCCAAGTTTTTTATTGCGAAAGCAATACTACTTGCACTTTCACGCCGTTGCCGTGCCGCGGCCGGTGCCCACCATCGTGCCGCGGCGGTGACCACCATTGACCTTCATTTCACCTTGATTGCATTAGATTGGATTGGACTGGATATGACTGGATTGGATTGGATTAGATTACATTAGATTACTTTGGATTGCATTGCATTGGTTTGGATCGGAGTGGATTGAATTGAATTGGGTTGGATTGGACTGCATTGGATTTCATTGGATTGGATTACATTAGAATAGATTAGATTACATTGCATTAGAGTGGATTGGATTCGAATAGATTGCATGGGATTGGATTGGATTGGTTTGGATTGGATTCGATTATATAACCGATGCATCACCACAAGTCTAACCACAAGCACCACCACCAGCTACACTACTAGCTGTACCATGGCGTACGTACGGATATTGCTTTCGCAATTACCGGGCTTAACCAAGCTAAGCCACAGCGAATTTTTCTTACTACCATTAGTGCCCACTTTACAGGAGCCCTTCCATATTGTTTCTAGTACCGTCCACAATTAGCGGCAAGCGGAACAGTCGTGCTCAGCGCAGCGATTATGTGTTTATAACCTCTGACTTACTCTTCGTCGCCTCCACTCCATTGTTGTTCCTCTCAATGAACATGGTGGGCACCGGTGGGCACCGGCCGCGGCGGTGACCACCATTGACCTTCATTTCACCTTGATTGCATTAGATTGGATTGGACTGGATATGACTGGATTGGATTGGATTAGATTACATTAGATTACATTGGATTGCATTGCATTGGATTGGATCGGAGTGGATTGAATTGAATTGGGTTGGATTGGACTGCATTGGATTTCATTGGATTGGATTACATTAGAATAGATTAGATTACATTGCATTAGAGTGGATTGGATTCGAATAGATTGCATGGGATTGGATTGGATTGGTTTGGATTGGATTCGATTATCTAACCGATGCATCACCACAAGTCTAACCACAAGCACCACCACCAGCTACACTACTAGCTGTACCATGGCGTACGTACGGATATTGCTTTCGCAATTACCGGGCTTAACCAAGCTAAGCCACAGCGAATTTTTCTTACTACCATTAGTGCCCACTTTACAGGAGCCCTTCCATATTGTTTCTAGTACCGTCCACAATTAGCGGCAAGCGGAACAGTCGTGCTCAGCGCAGCGATTATGTGTTTATAACCTCTGACTTACTCTTCGTCGCCTCCACTCCATTGTTGTTCCTCTCAATGAAGCCGACGATTGAAATCCCTTCCTTTTGAGGTTTTCATGTTTAAAGGGGCGCCAATTTTAAACAACTGAACTTCCCTTCCGGCTCTAAACCTTAGCTTTCAACGGGTTCTTCTATCTCGCCTTTTTAAAGAGGCGCCATCATTGATAGCTGCATGCAAAGCCCCTACGTGTACATGAGCAGCCAGTCTCTCTTCTGCTCACTACTTCCAACTTCGAAGTTTTATGCCACCCCACTACACGACTTAATACTTTGGTGTCTCCCCTGTGATTTTGTGTCGTTCAAAATCACATCATACACTTAAGTGTGTCCGGTGCTTTTCGTTACACTTGCTTTTTTCGTAGTTTCTTGCATTCTTGCACACATTGCATTGTCGCCTTTTTAATTTCGTCTTGGCATTGGTGTTCGGTCTACGGCAGGATGACCCATGTAGAAGCCTCCATTGTATCACTGCGGCTGCTCGCGTAGGATAGTGCGCACTCACAATGAGCAGAGCAATGATAATGATATTGAGCAATGATAATGAGCACAGCGCACGCTTCACTATTCACGCAGCTGGTCTCGACGTACCGGAGTCTACCGTAAACCCAAATAATTATGGGTGCGCCGCCAGATTAAACCGGTGACCTTAGACGGTCATGACTTTCTGACCCTTTTTACTTAAGACCACATTAGCCAAGGCATGGCTCTAGACCTCAAACCAACATACTTCTCACACACGACCGCCAATGTAGCTATTCGCTACGAGGTCAGCTTAAAACATCCTCGATTATTGCAACGCAGCGTTTCATTTCGTAATTATCGCTGAAAAGAATAAATGTTTTTTTCTTTCCACAGAGCGTAAAAAAACAGTATGCGTTGTTCGTCGAAATAACTTTCGCATGGAGGACCGCAAAACCCGCAGTACAGCCTTTGTCAAAAATATAGGGCACAATGAATTTGCTTCCAAGCCATGTAGCGGAGCCCTCAAACACACTTCGCTGTACAAGATTTCCGAAGGTTCAGGATGCGAGTTGCCCCCGCCTTTGTGAGATAAGGGTAGCTGGGGGTGCAAAATTAGCCATGCCACAGGACTCAGAAGCAAATATTTTGGGCTGTATATATTTACCGAAGCCTGTGTGTACCCAATTTTTAAATTCAAAACACTATGTTTAAGTTCAGTTTGTGCCACCTAGTAACAAACCATGCCTTAACACACTCAGAAAATAGATTAAGCCGAGAAAATTTACACAACAGTTCAGGTTGCTTTCGTTTATGTTCAGAAAACTCTGAAAAGTTTAAAGCAGTGTAAATGTTTTTTCAAACCACGGCATTTGCTTGCATACCTACGTAAAAAAGATTATTCAATAAAAGTTAAAATTTTACGGTGTAGCACATAGAACAGTACATCTATTTATAAGGAAGTGAGATTTAAAGACTAGAAGGGCCTTAAATTTGCGGAAAAATGAAAAAAAAAACAGAAAAAACGGAAAAATGATGGAAACTTGCCCCCAATCTACGTCAGCTGCTTGGGTTCTCTCATACACCGTGCTTAAATAAACGACGCAGCTACGTAATGCCTCATTGTGAACAAGGCTCCCGTGGGGGAGCCGAAACGTCATCCAATCCTTTCTTTTGGTCGGCGCCTTCTACTTTCGTCATGCACAATCCCAACCAGGCGGGTTTCCGTCAGACGCTAGACTTCAAGCAGCAAGGGTTGCAAAATGCAGTGGCGGCATTTTCTAGCTCTGCAAACTGAGCAGCCTGCCGCGTTTTGAGAAAAAGCATCTTTATCCTGTTCCTAGAAATAAAGCGCCCTTTTCTTCACACAGTTCAAGTGTGTATCGACAGCATAGGAGAAATATCGAATATCAAAGTGTAGCCGCAAGAATGGTCTTCGTCATGGCTGAATTTTGTTTTAAAGTGCTGCGCATTTTGCACTAAACTTACCCCCAGGCTACCATGCTGACACATCGAGCATGTTTCTAGCACTTGTCTTTCACCTTCAGATCTGCACTAAGCTGCATCTTAGACTTCCCCTAGCAAAGCCTGGCGAAATCTGATAAAGAAATATTCTTTGTGAACTAGTTAAAGCATGATGGTTTCTTAAATATGAAGTCATAGAATCTGGATCCGACGGCAATGCTGGATATTTATCGAGAGATGTGGTCTGTCCCAGTTGACTTGCCTGAAACGAAGCACTGCTGAAAACTTTTCCACTGAGCATCATCAGAACGAGTTCCCTCCCGAGTTCTCATACAAAACCTGAGCACGAAGTAGCATCACTCTTCGCCTTGACAGCCATCTATGTTGCAGTGATCTACAAACACAAGACATACACAGTGTAAAAAAAGCGCGAAAACATCACGTTTGATGCGTTAAAAGACAAACGAAGAAAAGTCTGTTTTCGCAGACTCTGTAGCCTTTAGGAAATACAAAAAAAAAACTGTTGTGCACTGAAGACAACAAACTGTCAGCAGCAAACTAGGCACCATTTCTCGCGAATGTTTTGTCGTTTGGTTGTTCGTTTCGCTCTCAAAGCTCACCAGGGAAATCTTGGTTGTCCTAATGGCTTTCGGTGGATCGACTTGAGCTTAGGCACTGTCGATAGGCTCATCGGCCAAGATACAACGCGGTAGCATGGGCCCTACTTGTGTCACCGAGAAGAAGAGAAGCTTTGTTTGGCTTTGCTATTTTGTCTTTTCTTTGTTTTCACCTGTCAGCTTACGAATAGCCCTATGTTCTCCCTCTCTCTCTTTTTGTGACGCCTGCAGCAAGCCCCAGGATCTTCTGTCGTCCAAAAAGATTTATTTTTTTACGTCTTATGAGTCTTAAAGGCACATTTCACCTTTCCTGATTTCTAACGGTGATCATCAATCGTCATTAATGTACCTGGGCAAGTGAGCGCATTGTATATGTTGAAACATGCTTACGTTTCATAGTAACATGGCCAATCTGCATTTTTCTGCTGTGCCCAGCGTGTTTATATTTGATTCGAAGGGTTCGGTTGTGGTCTGTGGGTTGTTTTTAACGTCTCGAAGTCATTCGGGCTAACGATTGTCAGGTGTATTTTTTCGTTCAACTCACTCGCCTTGTACGCTGTTGTAAGTAATGGTATGGTCCAAAGCGCTACTGCTAGATCCAAATCTGAACTAATTCACCCGACTGGCAAAGATGCACAACAGTCCAGAGGAAGTGGTAATGGTTAGAGAATGGTGGCCTCCAATGATGATATCAACCCAAATCAAGAAAACATTCCGCGAGGTTATTTACCTTAGTGATTAGAAAAAAGGCGTAAGGAAAGCGTAACACGGGAAAGAGAGTCAGGTGGATTGATGGAATTTTGAACTTTGCAAGGATAAGGCAGCCGCAGCTGGCACAGAATGACAATAATTGGAGGGATGCGCGATAGGCTGTCCTTCAGTGGGTGAAGTTAGCTAATGATGATTGTCGAGCTTGTGTGAATAAATTAACGCTGGAATTCGCAAGTGTTACGAATAATTTATTTTAATTTAAAACAATGTTGGCATTTTCCCGTCACGTACTGGAAACAAAAAATGGGAGCCATGTAATTTCCGCTCAGGAATGATGGTGAGAACGCAGTTTCCTACAGGACCCGCACCCGCAAACCTCCAATGTCTTCAAAAGTTAACTGATCTTTCATGCTTCCTGGCTAACTATTTGGAGTCAAGCGCAGCTTACAATGCTTATTTTCTGTGCGGCTGTGCTCTGAGCCGACATGAAATGATGTTCATTTCTGAATGACCTTGAAAGCTTCAAGGTTTACAGGCTTTCGTTTTCAAATTGAAGTGGGCTCAAGTTTATGTGCTTTTAAATATATGTATATAAAATTGAATGGGCATTTGCCAGAAGTATTTTAATCTGAAGGGTGCTGATTCGGATGGGGCAACTGATAGTGTGCAAATTGCACACAGTACACTGTAGTCTTTTTAAATTTGTAAAATTTACCAGAACTTTTGAGCGAACTGTATACAGAGAGCGCCGGCCTTCGTCAAGTCGCAGTCAAGCGGTTTTAGCCGTCACCGTCTTTCCTCCTGGAGAAAGAAAACAAAATTTGATTTAATTTGATTTCAATCATCTAGCGAGCTGTAACAATCGGTCCCTAAGTACTAGTCTGTAAGCAGCCGTAGAATAAATGAACTGCGATGTTCTTCACTAGAGGAAATCGCAAGCCCCTGAATTAGTAGAAGGCATATCCTATAGAGGAAACGCTAATAGTTTCGTTGAAACAAACAAGTTTCCGTACCGGATTCAGGTTACTGCAAAAACACAACGTCATGCAAGTAACTGAGAGTCAGTGCAAGACGGTTATGTAGAAATGTATAGTTCATCCAAAGCTTTCATCTTTTATCCAACATCAACACAGCCGATCTACATGTAAGGTGAAGTTGGCTCCTTCCGGCAGGCTAAAAGTTTTTACTCGGCTATGCGAAGCAGAGGGAGCGGCCGTGACGTGATTCCTTAATTTCGTTGTCACCTTTACAGAAGCGCTGCTCTCAGGCGCTTCACTTCCACTGGCGGCAAAACAGACTACAGAAATGCCAAACACCTACCTTACCTTTCTTTTCAGCACAAGCCCTGAAGGGCAAACACTGTGCTCTGACCAGTGGCCGGTTTTAATTAGAGGCAGCGGGTGTTGACATCACGTCGTCCACTGACATCGAGCAATTTGAGGTTAGCTCTTCATGCAGGACACTCGGCAACCTCGTTCCTCGTTTTCCTGTCACTCACTGCTTATTGCGCTTGTTTCACTGACACTATGCGTGACAGGCTGCAGGAAGACGTCCACAACGCTCTCATAAGTGGAAACAGTCTGAAATAGCACTTTATACTGCTCTGTAGTTGTTTTTGTTGAGTGCGTTTGGTTTGTGGCGGCAGTCAACGCCGGAAACGATATTTTTACTCCTCACACGGACGTTCACTGAGTTCTTTCTTCGAGGATGCGCCGATGGTTATTAATTCGATCTATTTTTACCTTTAAAACGAGTTGCATGGTACCTTTCGTTATACTAGATTCAGTGGGTCCTGCAGCATGAGAGCCCTGTCCATAACTATTATAAAACGAGCTGAGTTTAGCGTTATGGTAAATGTCGAGTATCTTTGTATTGTCATTATCACTACCGGAAGTTCCGCTTTTAGCGTCTAGGCGCTAACTGAAGGACACAAGCGTAGTGCTACCGCTGGAGTAAACAAAGATTTTTGAAACATAGAAATCGCTGAAGCACGGGTACAGTGCTCGCATTTTAAATCGCAAATTCTTTTCTGCTTTTGATCGGAATTGGCAGATAGAAAGGAGATGTTTCTTTTGATTGCTACTTTTCTACCTCTTTGAACTGCATTGCACCTCACTGCCTAGCAATGTATGCACAAAAAAGTGGCCGCCTTAATTTTCTCTCACCTTGGGCCTGAGGCAAAAAGAAAGGCAATTCTAATGGCAAGCCGTAGAAGTTAACAAATCACAGTGGAAATCACCACCTTGGCGCCTTGCACAAACGTCAAGGCTAATTACATTTTTCACCATTTTGCTCTCTCCAGTTGTCGGCGCTAACCATTACTGACCGCACAAGTGCTCTGACCGCATTGAATTACTTATTACTTTTTATTTAGTGAAAAAATAGCTGGTCAAGTAGGCGTAGCATAATGGGGCCATGTACTATAGACTAACCGAATACATTAAGCGGCGAGGAAATGAAAATGATTATGCTGGCATGGCTCTTGAAAACACCACGCTACGATGAAAGCACCACGCCTGTGGAGGCTTGACGCAAAGAAAGCTCACGAGATATTCACTCTTTGAAAGATCTCAGCACAAAACGAAATGTTTCCTAAACATAAGGAAGCAAGAAAGCCGGAATATTTAAAGACCACAGACACCAGCCTCGTGCACCTCTAGAGCATGACGCAGCTTTTTGTAACAGAGATCTAATTGCAAATTATTAATGCGTCATTATAAAGTAGAATTTGTTGTAAAACTGGCCGGTCTCAACGCAGTCAAACATAAAACTGCATTTTGAGGTGTGGACGATCTAGAGCTACAATTCATTTGTGAAGTATGCCTTCGCTAATATAATTCGCTTTTTTTATGATGATATAAGAATGCCAGCCTAAAACATAGAATGTAGCAATAAATCCCTCGTGCTGTAAAAATGAGCGCCCACAAGAGTGTGAGAACTAACGAATCGAAAACTATTATGCCACCATACGTATGGGCCTTAAGCAAGAGAAAGCATTTTTCGTAGCACTGAAGAGTGGCTTGTTGGGTCGGCTGTTGCATGGTTACGAGAAAAAACCACTAAAACAGCAAGTGTTCATCAGAAGAACGAGACCTATCTAATCTTTCTTGTGAACGCGTCCTTTTCTGTTGCTTTTTTTTTCGTAAACTTCGTAAATGATAGAGAATCAATTCGTGCTCTTTTCATTGCTGTCATCCCTGTCGCCTCCTGTTGAACTGACATAAAGATCAAATCGTCATTAAAGACGCTATGCCTAATTTGTACATTGCTTCCCGGAGTCAAGCCGCTATATATTAAATAGAAATGCTCAACAAAATGTATTCTGGAGCATCACACCCGTATCCAGCGTTGTATAAGAGCCTCCTTATTCTTTTACTTTTCTCTTAATTGATTGCGTGACACAGTATTTTGATGCCTCATGAATTACCTGGCAATATTAGGTGTCTGTCTCTAGACGTTTTAAAATAAAAGCATCATATTGGTAACCATCCCCCGTATCTCGTACTCCTTGGGGAGTACGCAAGCTACTTCATACTCGATTGTTGCCTGCCAAGTGAATGGAATAGAATGAAGTTACCTGCGTGTAATTTTCGGGCAGCGAAAAATGCACACATAACCTAGCAATGACAGGCTGCTAGCTACCGCATAAAAAGCAATCGGTACACTAGCCACAGACCTATAATATTTTCTCCGTCTTGAGATATGCTTATACAGGAAGATTTCATTGAGAACGACCAATTTTCTTCGACGGGTTTCCACGAAAATGTGAAAATAAAGCAGCAAACCTGCCGTGTAACAAAATATTTTTACTTGCTGGAAATCGGCGCAGAAAATGACAAAGATACGTAAGATCGCTCAGCTAAAAGTTATCTCTGCTACGCTTTTAGCGTAACTTTTGTCGTCGTCTATTGCGCGCTGACGTATGTAGTAAAAGGTTAGGGTCAGAGGCAGGGTTACTTTCATTACTGGAATTGCACGTCTCCTGTTGTTCGTTTCACTGTTATTTTCAGCAGGCTTCCTGAAAAGATATAGTGAAAACAGCTCACTCTTCACGGAGTCCACATAACAGAAACCGGTGGCGCAAAATCAAAGCACAGCACTGCCTAGTAACTACATTCGCACCTGAATCCTTCCTGAGGCAATCATCGAGACAGAAACCTGCATTTTAAAAAAGTAGAGGGGACTCGTGAGGACTAGGAACATCAACTGCCTTGCGTTCTAAACATGCCTGAAATGACCGCCTCCTTCGTGTCCATAGCATACATGGTAACACCTCCTTTGAATCTTTATGGTGGACTATTTTATGCAGGTAATCTGCACGCTCCATTTTCCTTTAATGAAGGCTGCATTTTTTGAGCGCATAAATCTGTGGCAAACAACTTTGCTGCCATTTTTAGAGACAGGTGGTTACATTGGCGATATAATGTGTTTTGCATTTCCCGAAAAGAGCAGAACCAAGGAGGGAGAAAAAACGGTATAACAAGTAGCAATTTGTTCTGTAAAGAGAAGCAGAGTGCAGGAGCGATGGTGCCTTTAATCACAATCCAGGATTGTCTTCAATGGGAAATAGTTCAGAGAGCTTCAAGCAGGAGGTTTAAATAAGCTGGGAAAAGTTCAGCGAATAACACGAAAGTGTGCAGGAATAAGGGACGTACAAAGACAATTTCCGTAAGTGGAAGATAGACGAGCTGCATATCTCCAAGTGGACGACGAAAGCTGCGCCAGACATGCTTGGCAGGGATGGACTTTTTAATGAGCTCAGAAGAAAAGACCTATCTAGCTTTTCCTCGCTTGCAGCCCCTGTACTGAGAACTAGCGATTGTAAAAAGATAGATTAAGCAGTAAAGCCCCCAGCTTTATGAACCTGTGTAGGGATGAGCTGGTTTCACGAATTTCACGTTTGTGAGTGAATTCTGTCTGGGTGATATTTTTTTTTTGGAACCTCCCGGAGATGCCTGATCGCTTGTGCCACGTTAACAAAAGCTGATGTCAAACAAAAAAAAACGAAATAGGTGGTTCGTCGAAAGGCTTAGTCGAGGCAGTAGCTTAACCGGCAACTCTTTTGTGCAGAGAAAATTAGGTTTTTGTGACCAGAAGATAGCGGGATGTTTCGAAGGATTAGCCTGTGCAAAATTCGATATGCCAGAGGCCTATGCATGAGGCTTTTTCACGCATAGTCTCCGCCTTGCGCTAAATCCGGTCTAATCCGTATCTGGGCAATGTGCAGCAATATTAAAAATGCCTCTGTCGTATGCGTTTGGAGATTACCACCCGGTAGCCTGTGAGTTTTGGAGAATCCTATGCGCCTGAATTTCGCAATATAGTTCAGCCAAATACCAAAGGCATCGATATAAAGCACAGTATGAAGGAAGTTTTATTAACCAGTATTTGACTTTCTTGTGATTATAATGGGGTAGCTTCCAAACTCTTTTCTTTAAAATCGCTCCAAGGTTTGCAAGCTCTTCTCCTAAAAAATCACTCCAAGATTTGTAACAAACTCAGAAAGCATTTTGAAAGGCGCGCAAACTTTTTTGCTTCTTCCTAAGCAGGCAGGTTTAAATGTTCTGATAAAAAAAAAAGTTTAAAGGACTACTGACCCTTCTTAAAGAAAGGGCTTGATTAAGGTGGCCTGTGACGACGTCGAATTTTGAGACAGAGAACAATGTTAAGCAAAAAATCAAAAAAATTCATTGTCTTTCAGCGTCACTTTTATGTATGAGGTTAGTCGCAGTGCTAAGCTGAAAATAATTTCAGCAACCTTGCGTTCACGAACATATAGAAACAACGCAGTAAAGACAATTTGTTTTCATTTAATAGGTCGAAATCCTGTTGCTGCTACCCCGATTCACAGGCACTCATTCTGCTGAGAAGGAAATCCTCAAAGCCGTCTAGAGGTCATTGCGACTAAAAATCGGACGTGAAGTAAGCTTAGCTGGAGTGGGACCTGACCTGAATCACATAGGCACGACTTATTTGCAAGAGCAATTACAATCCGCGCGTAATGAACTAATGAATCGTTGTTTTTTTTTCCTGAAAAGAGCACATGAAATTCATGAAGCAGTTTAATATGACGTAACAACGTATGAGAATATTAGCGTCCTTTCAATAAATACTTCATGGTCAAGACTGAAAACAGAGGTGAGATACAAGATTGCTCTTTTCGGGGTCGCATATTGGACATATCACCTCCTGTGCCAAGAGTAGCAGCCTAAGTCCTGTGTTCTCTGTTCCTTGTCAAAGGTATGTATTGGAGAACCACACAGTGAACCTTCCCTATTGCTTCACCATGCGGAGTTCGTTTTTCTCTTACAACCCATACAGCGTAAATTTCTTCCGCGCGTTAAGCTTCGTTTAGACCTTAAGTTGAGTTAACGTTGCTGCAAGCTGCAGGTGGGATCAGCCTTGCAGATTCTGCCACCAATAGCTCCAGCGTAGCGACACTTAAATGTTAAATAAGGTCCACAAACCAGGCACATACCTGTGACCTGGCTGAGCTACATATAATAGTCAATAGCCAACTTCTACTGTCACTATCTGGAGTCCAGACCCGAGACCTGCAAGAACTTTAAACAAGGGGTGAAGCCTCCTTGCAAAATTGCTGATTTTGGTGCGGGTGGACAATGCCCTTAAGTGTACTGTGAAGGCCCATGTATTTTTAAGTGGAGCGAACAACACATACCTTTTCGCGTTGTACAACGAAAGAAGCTCCATTATCTCAATACCCACTTCGGTTTCTTCAACTCCTCTCTCAGGTTGATAGACTGCTCAAAACCGGCGTTCTTATTTAGGATCGCAATAGCTGCAACTTTATGAACTCATTTGGTTCGCCGTGTAGAAGCGGCATGTATCAATAAAAAAACTTACCTCGAAGGTGTGTGGATGCCAATTAAAATATCTATTTTAGTTACCCTCAATCTTCGCAACTAGGCACAAAGAAAGAGCACAGCCGTCAATGCCAGTGCAGCTTCACCGAGTCAATAGTCGTTTCCTAAGACTTCCTGCTACATTGAGCAAATGGAAGCGTGCATACTAGAGAAAAAAACACAACTTCGCATTTGCAAAAATATACGTCAAAACTTTCAGCCCTGCTGTGTAGACTCTAATTTTTCAATTTATTTTAACCTTTCATATCGCCAGGCATATTAGACTGCCTTCTGAATATTGGATGGGTTTATTAGATGCCTAGTTCCCCAATTTTCATGTCTTACTTGGGTAAACTTGGAAAGCCTTAAATTCTATATTCGCGAAACACAGGGGAAGCACGACATGGTTTATGAAGACGAGGAAAGAAGGAAAAGTGCCGGCTTATTAGAAGCTGCACCGTGCATTACGGAACGACTCTCTCGCAAGCTGGATCGATATGAGAATTTATGCGCAGTGCGGCGTCCCAGCCTTCGTACCGTTCATGTTTCATTCGCGTCAGTGTCCCAGGAGATCAAGTGGAGCTGCAGCTGCAGACTTGCACTTTATGAAACTCCCGTTTCGATCAGCATCGCCTTGTGGTAGAAGTTATGTCACGCACGTTCGCGTCTATTATGAGTCCGGGCTAAATAAAGTTGCCTAACGCGTGTGCACTGTTTAGGAATGTATTCGGCTGTCTATAATTGCACTGACTGTGAGTGCACGTGTTTTCCCCAAAAATCATGGTTTCGTCATTCCGTCTTTCACCAATAAGTAAAGAAATTCCCCGAGTGCTTCCGCTAGGAAGAAAACCGAACATAGCGACTCGTGAAATAGTATCTTTTGTCTGCTCCCATTGAATATTTTGCCAATGAAAGAACGAAACCCGACAAACTTCGTTTGGGCTATCATTTTCAATGCCTGTAATTTGTGCGCCTTACCTTTGTGTCATGAAAATTTAAAATGAGGTTTCTGCCACCCCTAATCTGTAGGGTGTGCTAAAAGAGGGAGTTTATCCTGTATGTCTGCCAATTATTTTAAGCAGCGCGCATTACTTTCACAGCAGTCACAGTGCAGGACACTGAACCATGAACACGTAGTCACTAAAAATACTGAGGAGCTTTGCAAAAATAGTCTCCTTTAGGTTTGTTCGTAGCGGTCACATGTTTCGGAAGTTTTATTTGAATCAATGCGGTGTTTCGTCCTTGCGTGTAGGTACGAGTTCTAAGCCATTTGCTCATGCAGATATTTGTAGGCGATGCTTTACAATATTCTCAGCAGTTACATTCTTTTTGACGGAGAGAAATTAAAATCGCAGCCTGATGTGACAGTACAGCACTTTCCACTTCAATTTCATAGAAGGGACACAGCCTGTGTCCGCATGCATTGTCTAGCGATTAGAACTATTTCTTGAGCTTGGAAAAATATGAATTTTAAGATACCTGCTCAACAACGGGTACTAAAAAGCCGCCTCGCATCAGCAACTGTTGCCAACGCAGAGGCGACACTTCATCTGGTGCTGCAATTTTCTGCCGCCGTGAATGTTCAACAAAGTAACAGCGAATTCAGTCATGCCATTCGTATCGCAGCTTATCACAGAAGCGCCACTGACATTTTTTGTGGACGCTCATTCCAAATCTTTTGAAGAAAATTTCATTTTTCTCGTGTGGTTCTTCACAGTATAATGGGACCCGGCTTAAAGCTATATTAGGGTATTAAGACTGCCGCTGCAGAGACACGTGTAGAGGGCCCAAAGCGCTAGTGTGAAACTAAATATCAAGAAGACAGAGTTAAAAAGGTTCCTCCAGTCACCTGTTCGAGTTTACGAAGTTCCTTACAAGTTTAAATGTGTTCTATACGAGTGCGGCCCGAGAAAGTTCATTGTTTACGTATCTGCAGCCATTTCTCATTGAAATAACAACCCTCTTATTAAGTTTCTGTTGATACACACATACCGGAATATAAAATAATAAAATGTATAGCAGTGTCACATACACGTCCATACCACCTATTAAGGGAAGTTAGCAACAATCCAGTCTGTGAACTTGACTCCATACAGGCGAAATGTGTGTGGAAGGGGTACAAACCGCTCGCACTGTTGCTAAAGAACTGCCATTTTTTCTTGGATGTGGTTCCTTTTTCTGGAACTTTTTCTTGCTCTTGCCGCAGTACTTCGCAAACATCCTTGATACTTCTCTTCGGCATTCCTACTTCGAAACGGCAGACTACCAATATCATAAAACCCCTTGGCAAAACGTACTAAATGATGCGAAACTCAGACACATTCTGCAAACGAGGCCTTCGAAAAGTTGCACGCCTTCAGTAAGCTGGCACAGGCTCGATTCATAATGAAATGCGTATATGCACATTCCAGAATTTCCAGCATTCACTGGCCTGACTCCGAAAATGTTTAATAAAGCTCTCCCAGCTAAGCCTGGCTCCAATATACTTTTTGGCCGGAGGCAAGATTCAGTGTGGAGAATAAATTTGCACATTCATCTCCTGGCACCCACTCGAGAATTTCAAAGTTGTATGCGTTCGAAGCCCTCTTATTCTATTCTATAAGCATGAATAGAGTGTGGTAATTATAAATATCATTCCTGAAAATCATCAAATGAATTCATTTCTTAGAGCGAACACAGGGTCTCTTCATTTTGCAAGTTCGCTCAGAATGCGCTGAGAACATAGGAAGGAATCAGGCAACTAGCGCAAATACATACACTACTAGTAGGTGACGTTTTATTCTTTATGCTTACTTTAAATTGCGCTTTTCAGTCGCTTTAACACACGTATCACAGAACTTTGCAGCTAAGCAAATAAAACTAACTAGGCAGCTAAGAATAGAAGGCAACTACACAACAAGGTAACTAGGAGTAAAAAGAAAAGATGTTACTCCGCACCCGTTTCCTCTTTACTGAATTTTTTACTAGTAGCTCGGTGCTTCTTGCCAATACCTCTAGTTTTATCTCCTTTGAATGATGTGTGCAGTTGCAGTTATTGGGATACATATTACATATTACAAGAAATTAAACTTTTGAGAAGAAAACGTTTACCGAAAAATCTGAAGCTCAATGGCTTCCATAGTCTGGCGACGAAAAAAGCGTAGGCGTGCCGCGCACTACTGCCGTTGTTTCAGTCTCAGTTTATTTCCCACAGCAAGCACAGGGCATGTACGAGGTGTGGCGAGGGTGACGGGATAAAAGCTGCGTCAAGGGCAGCTTAACTGGCCCCGTCTCCCCGAACAACATGTGCCACGCGCATGTGAAGCTACTGACGGCAGTACATATTACATGTACCTGTTGGTACATATTACAAGGGTAAAAGAGTAGCGCTAAAAGGCGCAGATTCAGAAAGCCAGACACGCACAGCGCTAACTTCCAACAAGTATTTATTCTTTTTTTCCTTCACGAAATAAATCTTTTTTTGAAGTTAGCGCTGTGTGTTTCTGTCTTTATGAGCGTCTTTTTGCTCTGCGCTTTTACCCTTTAATTGTGATAGCTTCATTTTGATTTACTTCACTTACTGACTAAACCTCACCTACTTTTTTGGTCCTTAAAAACGCTGGCCAAAACATTCGGAACAAAGAGCCTCGATCTGATATCTTTATCCAGACAACGTGTATTAGCACTGACTGAGGATGGCATCGTTTTGTACCTTGCAAGCAAGGTATACATGGAGCCATTAGGTGAAATTGATCAAGCAGGATGAAGACACAAAGCGCAGTTGAATTGCTTATAAGGTTGAATAACTGCTCTTCGTGGAGATTTTATCGTAGGCTTCTTTCTTTTGTTTGCGATGAATGCGAGAGTTTTGAAACTTGAAGTTTCTCTCATATTTATTAGTTTCAATCGAAGGGGTGGTGCTGAAAGTACATTGTATTAGATTAATGTACCACAACTCAACGCTGTCTACATGTGTCAATTAATTCTCGCATGTGTCTTTGTTTAGTTCACAGCGTTAGGTGGGTGAACGACAACAGCTAACAGAGTAGAACAGAACTTTATTCGAAGACCAAAAGGAGCAGTGCCTGACCAGGACCTTCTTGTTCGTAGTAAGCATGATGCTTTCAGAGGGTTACAGACAGAAAAACAAATACCCAAGCAACGCAACATGTCTGTCGGCAATTTTTGGCACAATAACAGAAAAAAGAATTCATTGTCATAAAAAATTGCGTTTGAAGGAGCCCAAAATACCTGTTATAAGAAAATGCGATGATTTCGGGGCGTATTAAAATGATAACACACTGATGCGGCTGTAAGGTTTAGTGCCATTTCATTAAATGGCAGAGCAGCTACTACGCGTTGCGCTGAAAACGGCGAAGATATCATTTGCCTCATTCGCAAGGGCACTGCAGTAGCCGCTTCGGTCAGTGCTGTGTTTAAACGTTCCTTGTACTATACTGAGAGAATATGCAACGGGCCGACGTCTAAGAGACACCGCCAATCTCGAGGACAGAGTGATACCGTGTGAAAGGTTCATTTTTTGGTATTTTACTGGTGCACGTGAAAGGGGGAAGCAAAATGCGCTATGTTTCACCGCAGTAACGCGACACTTATTCTTCTCACGGTTGACGCCAGGCACGCAGACTGTGCTCTCGAGTAGCTGTGGCGTTTGCTCACGGCCTGTTTTGTTACGGGGCTGCTAAATCTTTTTTTCACAACCTGTTTAGGAATATATACTTTGTTTGATCGAAAACAAAAAGCATGAATAAGTCTAGTCCGGTACCATAAATGAAAGTACAAGGGCGAATTGTCGTGTTTTCTGCATAACCGCAGTTACGGTTTCATTCCGGCTTGATTGGACATACACGGCCTCGGACTAAGGGAATGAACTAAACGGGACATCATTTGATTTTATGACAAGTCAAGATCTTTTTACTACTTTTACTACTTTTTACTACTTTACTACTTTTTACTACTTTTACTACTACTACTTTTACTACTTTTACTACTTTTACTACTTTTACTACTTTTACTACTTTTTACTACTTTTACTACTTTTTACTTCTTGGTTAGGCAGGTTTCAAATTTAAAGTATTTGCCCTGTCTTCATCATCATCATCATCAGCCTGACTACGCCCACTGCAGCGCAAAGGCCTCTCCCATGTCTTTCCAATTAACCCTGTCCTTTGCCAGTTGCGCCCACTGTATCCCCTCAAACTTCTTAATCTCATCCGCCCACCTAACTTTCTGCCGTCCCCTGCTACGTTTGCTTTCTCTTGGAATCCACTCCGTTATCCTTAAGGACCAGCGGTTATCTTGCGTTCGCATTACATGCCCTGCTCAAGCCCTATCTTCAGTATCAATACAAATGCTGCAGACCGGCAAGGGGATTTCGGATAACATCATTCATTACGCTCGGTTCGGCAGAACTTGCCCCTGCACCAAAAAAATTCCACCCTCAGAAGTGTCGAAATTTTTAAAAAAAATTTCGCTATTTCTTCATTGTGACAAGTCAAACACCTCATCGAATACAACTTTGGGAAAATAACACCAAAAATCTTAAGCGGCGGAGCATCTAACCGGAAGATGGCGTACTCGTTTAAGATGTACTCGTGCAAACATCATCACCACACCTCGTATCTGCACGTCGGAGTGCTTGCTGGGGCAACACGACCGATTCATACCTAGTTATTCCGTTATTCCTGCACAATGCATACGGAAGCGGCGTCAGTTGTTGAGAATGGTAAATCGTGATGAGCTGATTTGATATAGCACAGGTTACGAGGAATGGAAAGCAGATTCAGTATTGTTTATTGTAGGCCCAGATGTGTATGCCCCTAATTTCTTCTTTCCAAATAGACGCGTGCTTATTTCTCACTTACGAAGCTAACATTACGAATGCCGGGACAGACATCTCTGAGACCGGTGACGGTCCTTAACCTTAGGCACAGTTTCAATGTTGATTGCCTTAAAGATGTAGTGTCCCGATATCTTGAGATTACATTGTCACGCCCAAGCTCGAGCAGGAGCACTTTCGATAGGCCCGAAGCCCTTAAAATCTTGTCATCACCACCCATCAATCCGTCATGTCCTGTCTTCACTGGTTTGCCGGCACTTAACATCATGAAAGAAGGCGAACTATAATTTTACCTGATATACATGCTCATTACAAGGTGGAGGGCGCGCCGAGAAATTCCCAACAAAGTGGAATTACATCCAGATATAAAATCTAACATCATGTTAGGCATTCAACCAAACATAGCTTCTCTAAAACTTGCCGACAACCACATTCATCTCCAGATGGAATGGTGTTTTTTATGAAAGCCAGGCCCAAATATTTTAAAACTCGATGCGGAAAGAGAACTGTTTCTGGCCTATATACCAAACCAGGTACTCCGATCCTTATTGACCGACCTTTACATTCTCAGGATCCCATCACAGGGGGTGTCTGTTCGGGCATCGCAAATTTCTCTGGACATCTTGCTTGCACTAGCTGATGTTTGCCGCAGTCTCCTTCTTGGATGCAATAAGGCTTACGCCGACCGAACAGCCGGACAAGGGGACGATATATTGCCCAGACGGAAAGAGCCAAGAACAAAAAAGAAGAGGTAGTGAAGGGCGTTGGGGTGGAGCGCCAATGAATTGCCGAACTTAGCGACCACATACTGACCATGGTGTACTCTCGGGACCTTTTAACGAGAGACCGGCTCCAATGAAGACGAAGCACAGATTGAAAGCGTTGGCGTGAGGCATCTTAAGGTGATGCATATCGACTTCTTTCCTCTTTAGCACGCAAGCAGTTGACAAATCTTCTTGTTTGTTTTGGCAGTATAATAAATACAGCGGTGATTTTTCGCCCTCTTCTGCCCTCGAATTATTACCAATAACTGCCCTCGCCACTCGTCGGTAATTGAAATGTGCAAAATTCTTGCACTGTTTAATGCATTCACACCACCCGACTCTCAAGTGACAGGCACATCATGAGTGCCATACTATCGTCTACAAGAAGTTATCATAATCATAATCTTTCATCTTACTTTGCTCGCACTAATGTGTTTAAATACAGTTTTTTTCCGCGTACCATTGAACATTAAATACTTTCTCGGTTCAGTGCGTGCTCTCCCAATACACAGATTTATGAATGCTATTTCATAATCACTTTGGTGTTCCCTCCTAATATACAGATTTATGAATGCCATAACTAATTCATAACTACTTTATTTACTGTTCCCACGCTCCGACTTTGTGCATTGTTGCCTATGATTTCAACTTTAGCGTTTTAATATTTGCTGCCATGTCCTATAGTTTTGACTGCACCTGTTATGTTTTGTATATGTCCGCTTCTGCGATAGCCTCTGTATAGGCTGCAGTATGGTCAAATAAATAAACTAATAAATAAATTAAGAAAGCGGATTATGGTGACTGACTGTTACAAACTGCATCAGCAATATAAACCTTTCCGGCAAAATGTCACTATCTCGTTATGTGAGGCCTCAAACTCTCGGAAGCTTTCTCCGGAGGAAGCACTTCCAATGGCTGCACCTCCGGGCAAGGAAAATGCATCTTTGCACCACCCAGCCACCAACATTCCCCTCCCAGATTCTCGACCCACATCCCCACCTCCAACCTCATCCCTCCGCTCACCTTACCCTCCACAAAACTCCATCCTCGGCTCCATGGCTCCAGGATTTCATGAAGTGCTAGAACAAAACAGCAACGGCGAAATTGAAGTCAAAGGAGCAGTGGGAAGCTTATCTATGTAAAGATAAATCTACCATCAATGTTCCCAACGTAGACTTGTCACATCCCTTACATGACAGACTAGGCAATTTGAATTCTTTATGTACCTAGATACATCGCTACACACAGTCTTGAAGGCATGTTGATGGCAGCACCAGTGTGTTCCATGCTCCTTTTGAGTGATTAAAAGCGCTATTTCATGACCCTCCTCACTTGTTTGATGGCTGAGAGCCCGAGGCACACCCTTGACAATAATACGTCATGTTAGGTGAAAAAGAAACTAAAACCAAGAACCTGTTGCGCTAACCTTGCAATATTTATATAGTATCTTCTGCTAGCCGATATGAGGATCTTCCCTTGAGCAGAGACAGCAGTGCAGTAACCACATGTCTTCGTTATTCGGGAAGTCTCTCTACGCCATCCAACTTGTACAGCTGCAGACTTTTATGCAAGAAGAATGAGTGCCTATGTCTTCAGCCTTGGCGTAGAAACTTACACTCTCTGAATTGTGTATGAAGTATGAAAGTAAATGCAACACTCACACATGATGCAACACGAACTGCAACTTTTTCGGTATTTATCCTTGCGCCTGTTTCCACCCAAATGCAGTATCTTTCGCGAAACGTGCAAACATCCTTTGTCCTTCACAGAAACAGACAATTTACTACGCGCACAGTTTTCTGGAATTCATATGACAGACGTCAAGAAAAGGCCCACTGCGACATCACTGGCGGCAAGTAATGCATATGTCGCTTCGGGAGCTAATTTTGCCTCTCGTGCATCGTCTCATTTCCCATTTTTCGTCTCCGCCACGGCGTCACCGCGCGCCTCTTCATAACTCTACGGTGTGCAGGTATACGCAGCGAAGTGAAATGGTTGCCCACGCGCGGGTATAAACAATGTGGCAGGTGCCGGAACAGCTTTTCTCGCTCTTCTTTGTCTTCCTAGCGGGGAGAAACCATATTGCGACAGAGTTAATTAAGCTTTGCCCAAGAAAAGCTCCCTTTGCCGAAACCTAGCGGTGGCGGTTTTTGTTTTCACTGCCGTCCGTACCTTCACTTGCGCGTGGCACAACGGCAATACTGCGCGGCACGCCTACGTTTTTTTCGTCTCCAGACTATGGAAGCCATAGAGCTTCAGATTGTTCGGTAAGCATTTTCTTATTTACTTCAGAGGTACTGCCAGCCTTCGCAGAAGCCCTTTGGCAGGAGTGAGCATACATGGTGAAGAAAGTACAAAAAAGCGCTACAAGACATGATAATGATAACAGCGGTGTCATCCGCCTGCTTGAGCAGATTAACACTGAGAAGAAAAGAAAAAAGAAAAAAATAAGAAAGAAAAATGCTTTGTACAAGCTCGCGCTGTTCAAGCGTATAGAAACAACACTGGAACATAACACAAGAACACTGGCATCAATAGCACGCTTTAGGAAATAAACACTAACGGTAGACATACGTTGATCCGTCAGCAATCACAATAATGCCAACCACAAAGCCATATAAATAGCGGGAACCAAAAACGCTTAGGTTGAGTTAACTTGTGCACTTCAATTTTGATAAGAAAGATTCGACAGTCGGGCATTCCACAGCGTCAGTAGGCAAAGCGTTCCACTGACGGACGGTTCTCGGAAAAAAAGGAATTTTGGAATGGTTTGATCGTGTACATCGCCATATAACAGGTTCGATATAAATGCTACTATCTGTACATAGCTTACTATTGTAGAGTAGATGCATGTATTTCATTCGTTCATAATACCGTCGCAATTGTAATGGTTCTAAATTAGCTTTTTCCACAAGTGCAGTCGCTGAGGTACGACAACTATATGAGCTATAGATGAATCGAGCTGCCTTTTTTTGAACGCTCTCGACTTTGGCAATGTTTAATTGAGTGCACGGATCCCAGACTACACAAGCGTATTCAAGAACGGGTCTGATAAAAGTTTTGAAGGCAAGGAGTTTTATCTCTTGTGTAGAATTGGACAGGGTTCTCATGTAACCTAGTTTCTGCATAGCCTTTTTTGTAATGTATGAAACATGTTTATTCCATCTGAGATCTATCTTCTCAAAAGTTTGATTTCTTGTAAATGTGTTGTGCAAGATTACACTGAACGAAATTAAGCCTTCCGAAGATGTTAGGGATATTCAGCCAGGAAGCATTCAAACAAGGCGTTGGGAAAAAGTACGAGTGGTCTTGCAGACTTGATTGGAAGATCTACGAGATGAGCCTTCCGACCCCAATTATGCAGCAGTTATGATATGCGTTGTTCACTTCCTTTTGAAGAGAAGTATGGTGCGGTATCTTTCGTGTGTGTACCAGAGACGTAATTTGTCTGATACTGCTTCAAAAAGTATTTCTCAACAGCCAAGAAGTAAGAGATATATATCATCCGGTATACTGAAAGCTTTCAAACGGCAATTTTAGGTACACTGAGAGCTGCGTGAGGACTTGTTGGTCACTGAGAGGAGCCGAACCTCTTTAGAGGAAGTTTCGCGCTGTAATGCGTTTTGTTTCGTTTGTTTGGTAAACAAAAGGAGCAATACCTTTCTCACTTCTTGGTGAAGACCTAAACTGTGCCATGAGGAATGGGTGGAAGGTGGGAGTGAAAGATGAAAGAGTAGGTATATTGGAGGATTCCATTAGTAATTTCGACCGCCTGAAAATCTGAAGTGCACTGACTTTGCAGAGCCCATGGGTACCTTTGTATTTAGCCTACAGCGAAACGCCGCCGTCCCGCAAAAGTTCGAGGCAAGGCATTTTGGCTCAGTAACCATGCGCCATAAGCACTTGGCCACTACGGCTGGTCTATAATCTGTCACCACAAAATCAGGAAGATGGAACATGTCTGAAACTCCGTTGTCTAATGTCTGTTGTTGTATGGTGCTTCCACAGAGCAGTAAAAAGAAGGGTGGCATCATAATTATAAAAGAAACAAAATTAAACAACACCGAGCACACAAGAGTTATGCTGTAGTCATTTTTTTTCCCCCCACACTTGCTATGTGCAATCGCTTCCGAGGCAGCAGCAAAGGAGGTTCTTGGGCAAAAAACAATATGTGTGGACGCCACTTCAACGAACGAAGTCGCATACAGGCTGCGGAGGACAATGAAGTGAGGAAAAGTTTGGTCCCAGGAGTCGGTTGAACATTCAGGCAGCCTGCTGGGCAAAATCCGCACAAGCCACCAAAATTAATGCGGCCGGCTAAATTGCGCGAAGTGGTCAGAAACTTGAACACTGCGAGTGTGAACTACGCTCTTTTTGTCATGAGTTTTCGTTAAGTCTTTTACGTAATGGATCCCTTGCAAGTGACAACCGCAATGAGGCAGCGTATTAACGCTATCGTTGTTTATAGACAAGAGTATAAATATCTAGAGCGCGGAAAGAATGTAGAAACGGAAAGAAAATGCTTTAAAAGATATTGGGTGGCCTCTGGGGGAGCAATACTTTGTCACGTGTATTTGACCCAAAAAACTCACACCAATATGAGGTAACTTTCTCTGCTGAAAAGGTCTCTTACAAAAGCCTTATAAAAAAGTCTACGACAGAGCTTTCAATCGAAGTTTCTTAAAGTTCTTTAGCATATCAGGTTATGAATACTGCAGCCGTAGAAACAGGCGCATGTTCTGGACATTTCGTGAGAACTTCTGCGAAGCTGATGTGAAACCTTAGCCGCTTGGCATCAGCTTCTGGACCTAATACAGCCTGCAGCGAAGTCAACAGGAAATACCAGGCCCACTACCGACAGACACTTGCTGCAAAATATTTAGTCCGCAGAAGAAAAAGTATAGCGGTCGCCGTGGAAGTCGAAGCATAAATAACTGTTCCAAAATATCACATTTTGTGCGCAGTGTGCAACGAAAGACATTGTAATGAAAAAAAATTATTTCATGGCGAAAAACTTCTGCAGGAACACTTAACACTGCTTATGTGAGATAAGGCCAAACGCTCCCGCTCATTTCGTGAACGCCTTCGTTCACTGCTCATAGCACAGTATCACACTGAACCGGCCGCCATGACTACATTCAGTGAACAGCTGGCATGGTAGGGGGAGTAGTATTTCCACGCAGCCGGCAATGTCCTACCTCTGCAAGGCTGTTCGAAGGTGCCGCCGTGGCGACGCTTCATCCCTTCCGCTCAGCGCGCTGCGGCGTGACGTGAACCGATGGTACGCAGCTTGCAATTCTACCTCTAAGCAGTCCCCCCGACGCAACGCAAGCTTCGTGAACGCAGATGCCAGCTACCGCAGACAGTAAAATCCCCCCCCCCCCAAGCAGCTGCCGCATCAGGTTGCATTCTGCTGCGCCGACTGTCTGCATGAGGGCTCCACCTTTTATGTGTTAGATAGAGTGTTGTCACACATGCACACAGACGGGTTTCCGCTAAATAGGGCAGTAAGGCTTTCGCTTTAAATTTCGTAGATTAACTGGTTTGGCAAGGACGCGTCACTTGCATAAGAGGCCTGGAATAATTCATGTATTTATGCAAAGTTCCCCGCAGCGAGCGATAATGCCCGCAAGGGGCAGGATTTAATGCCCATGATACCGATTATCTCGCTTTCAGTGGTGACGACCGCTTGAAGGAATAACAGCATACACGCCGGTCTTAATTAAGTTGGACGGAATAGCAAGTTACTAAAATTTTATTTTCATTTCCCCGCCAGGGAGACGACGACCGCTTACTTAAGTTCTCTCCTCATTCCCTTATTTCTATTTCCTTTTGTACCAGAAAGGTACCTTTTTTAACAATTAGATTTTTTATATGTCAACGTGTTACATTTCTTGCCTTGTCACGTTGTAGAAGGTTTTGTACGCCGCTTGTTGCTTTGTTTATTGAGTATGAGCTAAATTCGTTTCGTTTAGCTGAAGGGAAACAGTGTTTCGTGCATTGAATCTACATGGCGGAAAGAGAAGGCACTGAAGAATTTTATGCCTTCTTTTATACCTCGGAGCCTCTGAATTCAATGCTGCTTGAAACTGAAAATGTTGCGATCACAAACTATAAATATAAATATAACAAACTGCACAGGAGCTGCTAGTGGAAGCCGTCGTTAAAGAGCAAGTGAAACAATTGTAAGCTGCAGCCGTTGAAGAACTTAACTTCTCGAGCTCGAAATTAAGCTTTAGCCCTCCACTGCAAAATCCTGCGTAGCAAACGAGCAACAGATGTTAAGCCCAAATTACTTCCCTTGAACGCTGCAGCCATCTCAGATGATAATAAGTGCTTACACTAATTTACAAACTGCAGCAAATCAGCTTATCCGCAAATATTTAAAACATCACCCTCCGGAATGAAGGAAATTAATGCATGCAATTTTACTGTGGCGGCGCAGCACGTGCATTCATTTATGAAAGATGTAGTTAGCACGTGCCAGAGCGTGTTAGGTAGGTACCTAACACCGCCGGCTACTGGGTGAAACCAAGGTTTCCATCACCTGCCCACTTCACTTTACGCGTTACTCCACCGCCTCTAAATATGGGAGCTCTCTCGTATATAATTAGTAACCCGGTGAGCCGACGGTATTCACATGTGGTGGCTGGGAGGGCAGTGGTGCAGGATTCGGAGTGACGGCACCGGTGCGATGGCTACATGGCTGGCTGCGTTGGTCGGGGAGGTTTTAATTAGCAAGATTTCTGTCGGATGGCGCACCCTATATTTACTGACGCTTGGTAGACGCGCGAAGAGGAGAGGATAGCTGACAGCCACGGTTCCTCCGCCGCGTACCCTTCGACGCAGTAATTTGGTGGTGTATGCTAACAGCCAGTTGTTCTTCTTCTGACTTCTTGAGCGTATTGTCGCGCTACATGTCTGGCTGTTAGGCCTGCGGTCTGTAGGGAAAATTAAAACGAGGGTAGGCTGAGTATTACTGCCGATCTTTTCTACGTGTCCCATACTCCAGTGCAATGTCCAATCGATATCGAGTCAAGAGGCTAACATGACGAGACAACGCGGCCATCAGCTGGGAGCTGCTTTCATGTTTATTGCTGCGCCGAGAATAAATGTGAAATGCAGTATACTACACTCGGCGGGGTATATGTGAATTAAAGTTAAAATTTTGATCCTGAAAACTATCTATTGATGTGGAGTATTGCTGCTGGGAATAAATGTGCAACGCAGTATACTGTACTCCGCGGGTCATACTTGAATTGAAGTTAAAATTTTGATTTCTATTGTTGTGGGCTATACAGTATTTTCTGTATAGCCTGAATATACTATGAAATACGCAGAACATTTTTATGCACCGTGTGCCTACCGTGTACATGGTGCTGACTTTGTACCGGGTGCGGTGAAAGTGCTGGTATAAATATTTTTGAGCAAATATAGAACACTATAGACGACACACCGGGCGCCTACTGTGTCGCCGAAGTTGCGGACTATGACTTACAATATATTTCTCCTTCGAAACCACCATGACTAATAGACTCAAAATAAATGTTTGTGTATGAAATATACGTTCACGTAATTTTGGTGGTTTATAAGGGAGACTCCGTAATTGAAAATTATATATATTTATACGCTTACCACGATATGTCACTACGGAACGCTCCTTGGCGTCGTTTCCGCGGTACCAATTGGCAGGATATTAGACTTCATTTATCTTAAACCAGCGCATTGTTCGAATAAAAGGTGTAACTACATCAAACTGTAACCATAATCTTAACTGTCTGACGTTTTTCGCCGAGTACAGAAAGTAGCACGGTATATTTCGTTCAGAGATTCTAAATACTGTGCAGAATGAAGAAAAAACAGTAAATCATTATGCAACATAACTCCTGCTGGATACAAAAATATCACTCCATTAGAAAGGCTGGGTTGCAATGCAGTAATCTTCTAATTTTAAAGAAGTGTCTTAGTTGCTTATCACAAAAATAGAATACAAAATGACCGTCGGCTTCTCCGAATTTCAAGAGTTTTTTTTTTTCTTCTGGGTACTCTGTGCGGCTAATTTACCTTCCCAATGCAGGGTCACGCGATGCCAAAAGCAGCTACATACTATGCAACCCACACATGCAACATTTTACGTTATTATTTCTCTGAATTCTTTTTCGCAACCAAGCAGAAGTAAATTGTGGTATGGGTAAAAAAACACCCAATATATGAGCCTGGAGTGCCAAACCTAAGGGGCGACGCACAGGAGAAAAAAAAAATTCAGAGAGCGAAATTTTAAAACAAACAAAAAACCTTAGTGGTTGCCAGTTCAAGAACTGAATTGTGTGCCTTGCACTTCACAGCACAATCTGCCCAATGCATCACCCCGACCTAGTCGAAAATCTAAGTAGCCCAGGAATTCAGCTTTTCCGCACTTTATTTTTGAAGCGAAAAGCTTCACTACGCGGGTCAGAGCCGAGCTTCGCGTGAGCCGAACTGGCGAGTTATGCGCATGCGCGAAACCAATTGATGTCACGCGCCGAGCAGGAGATCGCTCCTCGCCGCCGCCGACTCCGTCGCCTGACCTTTCGGCGACGCCGCGTTTTGCCCGCGTCGCAGCCGGCAACCCTCCTCTCCGCATTCCTGCGGGCAGTTTTAACCGCGCCGATTTCCGTCTTCTCCTCTGCCTCCGTACTGGCAGTGTGTGAACGGCTGTCAAACCAAGCATAACTGAAGCTTTTCGCTTCTATATCCAGGCTTAACCAGAGCTAAGCCGCTGGCTAATTTCTTTCTGAAAAATTTTGTGGGCACCTACAGATACGATAGGTTCTGAGCAAAAAACTAATGATTAGAGCAGATACGACAGAATAAGCGGGAGAAACAAGGGCGACTATGTGAATACACCTAGTGTCGCTTGCACCGCTTTACTTGTAGATTCATAGGGGGCAAGTCGCAAACAGCTTCCGCGACAGGCCCTCATAGTTTCTGGCCAGAGCTTAAAAGGAAAAAGTCCGTGCAGATGCGCCGTGTCTGATCAACAGCCGGATGTTTTGTCTTCCCCTCGTTTTAGGCTGTCAGCAAGCAGTGCCGGCCTTCGAAGTGGAGCCTAGCCGCTCACTGACGGAGGGAGATTGAAGAGGGTTATTTCCTGCGACGTGCTCAGAAACTGCGGGCAAACTCGCCTTGACAGACAACTCTCGTTTCTTCCATAGCATTCTTTCATTTTTCTTTTCCTAGTTGTTTTTTTGTCATTTTCGTCCGCGAAACGGCAGCTCATTGCGTAGATTTTGGGTGCCTCGTATCAATTTATTTGTCCCTTCACTTGCCATATCAGCGTCTCTTTTAGCGCAACGCACCTCATCAGACAGATCAAGGTCTGAGCTCAGGATGTGCAACTACCGAGACCGTAGCCTTGATTCTTCCGTTTCTTATCGCAACTTTGTTTTAAACTACTTGTTTTTGTATTTAAGTATCGTCGCTCGGCCGATTTAGAAAGACGAATGTAAATTCAGAGCAGTTCTTACCTGACCGAAATGTAAAAAACCCTCGACTGCGCATTATAACTTTTAATCCTGAGTAGAAAAATAGCCATTTCAAAATAAAGCCGAATTTCTAGCCCGAGGGGCGCACGCAATAAGAGGCAAGCCGTTTGTTTCCGAGTGGTCTAGGTTTCCTTCCCGGCAAACTTTCTAACTTACGAACGCCTGTAAATGAACTTCTTTAGAGCATTGTCTATGTATAAATGTGCCCAATTATCTTTTTATGTATTTTTTTCTCCCTGAATAGAATATTTTAAAACTTTCGCACATCAAGAACTAAAAACAAGGGTAGCGCTGCACAGAACATAACGCCACTATACTAGGTGCGAAGAAATGAGGAGCGTCATCTTGTATCGCTCGGAGAACTAGTACTTCATGTCGCTTCAGTAGAAAACACAAAATATCTACCCGGCGTTGTGTAAAGACGGCTGCGCATGGTCTGATAGGTGAAATGCCGACTCATTGTTGCGATGCCCTATGTAGAGGATCCTACGATACGTAAGGGAAGAAAGTTAGTTTTGCCATCCCGTGTATTGCTTTTTAAGGTGCTCCAACGTTCCGTTTATACCAAATGTTACGCAAGGTATCAAGTGTTTGCATGCAGTTTACAACCTTCGCTTTCTGCGCAGATTTTTCGCGAAGCTTTACATGAGATTTACGTTCAGTTCGCAATATTGACCAGACTTCTTGTATCTGATCAAAAGATTAATTTTTAGGCTTATATTCACTCTCACGTAGCGCACAGTCGCTACGAGGCATACATATCACACGTGCTTGAACAACGAAATAGGTTATGCTGCTTGGTTCAGCCGCCGTACGCCAGTTCGAAGTTCCAAGTTCTTTCGTATGTGTACAAAATATCGAATGGCCTGAAGAAGGTGGGAAGGAAAATTTGTTTGATGTGAATGTTTTCTTTTCCGCACCATGCAAGCTATCTCGTCTCTGCCGTTTAACGAACAAAAGCAAAAGTAATCAGCAGACAGCAGGATGTGGAATCAACCACAGAACCATGTACGTTTCCTGGAGAACAGATGTTTTTTGTGAGATTCCACTCAGCTGCGGTTCCGTATATGTAGGGCAGACAGGACGTTGCATTAATAAGCGTCTTCAAAAGGACAGAAATTCTTTGACTTCGCATTGTGGACAGCACCTGCCAAGACACTGCCACTCTTGCAAAAAAAAGAACAAAAAAAAATGCACGCCACTTTTAACGCATACAAATATTATATGCCGTGCAAGGGACAAAGAGGGACGTGAGATCGATGAAGCCATGCACATTGTAAGTTATGGTCCTCATAAGTGTTTTAGGCAGACATCGATACACGTGTATAAGAAAGAGCTTCGCTTTCTTGGTTTCATAGATGATTTCGTTTGGTCTGGTGCTTTGACTGTTTGTCCCGCATGCGTTTTGCTTTTGAAGGAAAGGGATTTCGCTCCAATAAATCAGTTGTTAGTGTGCGCTCATCCTGTTATCTTCTCTCCTAAGTATTGTACCCTGCTCAGTATTATGTTTTCCAATCGTACGTCAGTATTGCTCAAGCTTGTCGCCTGACTACAAAGAATAGCTTTCAATAATTTACTGGCCAATCTTGGCCATGCGGACTCCGTGCGCTCCAGATATAAACCTCGATCGGCAGAGTCGTGAAATACTGCAGTGTAATGAAGGAGCTATGCGTAGATTACTGCTTAGTTATCCACGTGTTCAGTGCAGGTTTTTCCGGCGTTACATTGCTTTAAGAAGCGCGAGCAAAGTTCTCTCGACCGCACTGCTGTCGCAAGCTGCCAGCACTGTACTTCCTGACAAGTGCAATCGTGCCAGCAGGTTGTGCGCGTTCACGTGGGGTCGGTATATAATTACACCAGTCGTAAACCTGATGTGCAAGTGTGGTATTTCTTTACAGCTTCATGTAATAGAGATGCGCTTGGTGCAAGATTATGCAAAAAATAGATAACGTAGCTGTTTTATCAGAAGGAGGGGTTTGCTTCAAAGTTAAGAAGTACAAAAGTGGGCTGGAAACGCTTGAAGCCGTCCAGATTTATGATCGCTGCGGCACGCGTGAAGAGATTACTACAGGGGAAAGCCATTCTATCTTTGTGCAGGCTTCGAAGCCAACCGATACAGGATTGGAAGCTACCAAACCGTGCGAATCTGGCACCAGCACACATGGCTTGACGGGCATGTCAAGCCCATACAGAAAATTCTCTAAGCCTTTTCTTCAGCCAAGCGCGTATTTTATGGCAGCAGGGAAGTTCGATTTATTATCACAGGCAGAAGACCTACAAGCTGCGCATTTCCTTGCAATTACGTATAGAATACGGGCCTAATTTACAGTTATTAATATAGATTGCTAACAGTGCATGCAATATCTGCTGCACACGCGTCTTCTGTCTCCTTTAAAGCATGGCGCTAGAACATAAACAGAAAATATCAACCCCTGTAGCTGCACAAGGCTCTGTAACGGTGACGTCAAAAATTGCGAATGTGCACCGCGTGATACAAAAAAAAAAGAGATATAGAATTAGGGAGCTCTCTGCGGGTCGCGTACTGAGATATCGGAGTGTACACAGCTGATAATGGTGACGCGCACGAATGTTTAGTGTGCCACCGAAAACGCTCCAGGTCAACGCTCGTGTACACGCTGCACAAAATAACCGCCTACTGCCGCGCCAGGCGATTCTAGTCGACTTAAAAAGTAAACGGCCAAGATATTGTGCGACGCTTAACGGAAGACTAAAATCGTAAAAAGGCACAACACTACACGTGGAACACCTTTTGGACGCACTGCCCCGTGGTGCTGCCTAAACGGCATTTGGAAAAGGATGAGAGTTGTGCAAACAGCGGTGTGGCTGAATTTTGTGTGTTGAAATTCTACACGCAAGATTTATGAAAGCCTAATGGATACCAAGAGAGCAGGCAGAGAAAACTAACTCACTAGCGCTAACGAACCAAGATGGTAATCGAAAGCTGCGGGCGCTGCGTTCCCAGACCGCCAAACAGCTTCGCATATAATCATTTGGGATGGATTGAAGAAACCACAGCTCCTAATCTCTCGCTCCTCCCCCTCCCCCATGCCCCATACGGAAGGCAGACATGATTTATGCTTCCTCTCCGGGAGCCCCTCAGACAAGCATTAAAGGTGATGTGCTCACCGCATTGTTGTTTTATATCCGCCCTATCAGACAAGGAAAGTAAACTTCAGCATTACCCCATCTCTGGAGAGACCATACCGGTTATGGAGACACATTATTAACTTTTGCCTTTTTCTTTGTGGACGTCATCAGCAAACTATTGCACATTGTCTTTCCTCCAAGTAATCACCTCTGCTCCTCTCTGCCTACAACTGATAACGTTGAACTTACTTTGGCACCTGCCTACAAGTCTTCACTCTCCAATCATAACTAGTTTGGTTAGCTGTTATTTTCTTATTCGTCGCGGTTCTGTAAGACGTGCCTAATTCTACAAGAGAACAGAAGGCTTCGTACCTGGTACAGAGATAAGAGGAGCGAAGGCAAGTCGCAGTTAATCTTCTCCAGCATCTTTTGCGCTGATGGTTTCGAAACCACGAGTCTCATGGGTGCTGAGGCAGGCGAGTCATGCCTGAAAGGTTCTCGTTAGCTGACAAGGACGAAAGACGGATAACCTGCTGATACGTATACTACCGACTTGCGGTTCCGCACCCCGTACATTACCTGAAACAGAAAAAAAAAAACTAAAACGAACGAAACTGCAGACAGGCGCTGCGTCACTCCCAATAAACCGTGACTCGCAATCTGTTGCGTAGCGATGTCCTGAAGCTACTTCCTCGTGTTAGGTATTCATCACAAAAGGCTCAAAGCGGCGGGGGAAAAGAGGAAATGTGAGTGGAAGAGGTTTCAAGTAGCGAATCTGATGCGCATGGAGAAGGTAGTTTGCGGCTCAAGCAGCTGGTAGTTCCAAAAAAATGGTCGCATTGTTCAAGTTTTTTTTTTCATGGTTGTTGAAGGGTCACAGAGATAAAAGGCCTTGCGCAATTATTGATGAGGAGTCCTATAAACAAAAAACCAGAAAGTACTGCAGAGTCTTGTCTCACTTATCCTGAAATAAATCGACAATATAAATAAATATAAATCGACAATAAATCGACAATCTCATCAAGCCATGATTCCTGACCAGACGGTATGCCGTCGAACCCTTGACTACATATCGTAATGAAGCCCAATTTTAAATCATTGTCCGCGTTTTTTATTACTGCCAGCAAGAACTAGGGCGCCTGCATGAAATTATTAGATGTCAAAATACTTATTCTCTTGCAACCTTACAACAAAAATCTGTAAGGAAAACCTGTTCGGTATCAGCTGAATAATTTGCACTGACCCTACCAGCTATTAGCAGCAGCCTACTTCTGCTTTTTTTTTTACTCTCTCTTATATACCTTTTCAAGCAAGGGCTTCATTAAATAGAAGTTCGCACCGAAAGCTCGTCCTGCAACGGCTGTCTGAGCCAGCCAGAAAGCACCTTCCCTTGTATCCTTAAAGGTGCACTGAAGAGGAATCTGAACTCGTCTTTTTACTGCGGGAACTTGATCTACACGTTCCCAGCATTCTTAGAAACTTCGAATTATTGCTCTGTGCGGCGAATTTCCCTAATATAAATCGGATTACCGTCGGGCTCCCGCCTTTTTTTTTTAATTTCCCGCATACGGTGGGAGGAGTCGACCAACGCATGGAGTGCCTTTCAGGCAGTGGCGTGGCGGCTTCGCTTCCGCTTTTATTTTGTTTTTTAGGTTTCCGCGAATAAATAGATCTAGTCAAAGACTACAGAGCTGCAAATTAGGCCTACGGAAATAAAAATACGCGTGGACTCTTTGCTTTCGCCGACCACTAGGTATCACTCCGCCGATGGCTGAGCGGCAGGCCGCTACGGGACTGGTTGAAAGGTTGGTCGACTCCTCCCACCGTGTGCGGGGAATTCAATAAAGAAAGGCGGGAGCAGGGACGTTTAATCGAATTTAAATAAGAGAAATCGGCTGCACAGGTCCAATTAGAAGTTTCTACGAACGCTCGGAACGTGTAGATTGAGTTCCGGCGGTAAAATTACGAGTTCAGATTCCTCTTCAGTGCACCTTTAAGACTGATTTTAGGCTTGCAAACATCTTTCATTTCTTTTACTGAACGGAAATATTGAACCCCGCTATACATTTTGATGCGGGAAACTGTTACAGCGCTTTCATATTCAGGTGCTCGAATAATAAGCATTTACGCTGCCAAGCCGTGAGGAAAAAAAGGCCTAAAATGAGCATAATGCAAGTCCTAACTGATGGTTATGGTGCTTTGTTAACTGCTGTGGCAAGCACCATTGCCTTGTAACCTTGGCATTTCGTACCTGGCACTTCGGTACCGTTGCGGTCGCATCCAAGGTCATTTTCTGCTATCTCTCGTCAGGAGTACGAAGCCTTCCATGGTTTGTGCAGAAAACAAAGCGTCGAGAAAACTCTCCACCTCTTGTTCCTTCGACAATATTGCGTCTTTCCTCTCTCCTTCTGCAAACCTCGACTCCGCACTCTGGAGTACGTCCATCACACCCATTAATCACTCTATCGACAGTACAGTGGCGTATTGAGTTGGAGCACAGGTCATTGTGACTTGGCTTAGCGGTATTGAAGCTCGCAGTGCATGAAGACTCGGGTGCTTTCGCTATGGTCTATTGTAGAGATAGCACAGCGCTGACGTTACCCTGCTATGTAGCTTGTCATATGCACTTATATTTAGTAAAGTCTCAAAAATGTGCGCACCTTCAGGAAGAATATAAACAGCACCATAGCTTTTCGAAACTACCCCAGGCGGAATAACATACTGCAGCGAATAGCTTAATGCATTGCTGTTTTACTGTATACAGTGTGAAATTGCTCGTTCAGCGACGGATAACGACCTGAGATTTTGTTGCCTCTTCGTTATCATCAGCAATTCCGCGAACAGAAGGTAGTGTGGAGTCGAGTGCGGCAACAAGAAGTGAAATATTTCGTTAAGAAAAAGGTGCGTATACTTTGAACGAAATATATCGGAAAAACGAAGAAAGCTTAAAGACAATACTGTGGACCATACACGATAAATTGGTACCACAAATAATCCAGAGCCATGCAAGCTGGAAATGCTGTTGCATACTAGGAGCGAAAAGAACTATGCTCACGTAGGCACAACAATGAAAAATATGTTTAAAAAAAGTGTAAAATAACAAGGGAAAAAAATTTACAACGTCAAATTCCTACTTGGCGTTCAGGACATAAAAACCCTCAAATCCTGGTTGAGTAATTCTGAGAGAGAAGTAATGGATTAGAAAAGCATCCTCAGGCCTAGAGAATAAGACATACCGCATACTTTCCAAAGATAACTAATGCGAAAACATCGGCAGGCATCTAATATATCAAGGGGACGGGAACAAGGATGGCGAGTAATACTTGCAGCATACCTAGTGATAGCCACAAGAACTCCGAGCGAGATCACGGTCATTCCCAATCACAGCCGGACAGCCCTGACGCTTGATGAGGGAAAGAAGCAACAAGGAGCAAATTTTCTCTGGCTGTGATTGGTAACGAATATTTTAAGTTGCTGTGGCCGGCATAAGGAACGACAGAGCAGTAATATTCGCTTTTCTAAAGAGGCATCTTGTTGCTGTTTAATTCCCAAATCATTCTTCCCTATTTAAAATTGGCATTTGCCATCTGTGACGCCGCGATACAAAGGAAAGGATGTCTCACGTTTTCTGTGCTATCAAGTGCGCAGCTAAATTATTTCAAATGGGCCAAGAGAAATGAAAATATAAATGAATTTTTGCAAATGTGGTCTCTGGTTTCTAAATATGCGGATGAGGAGCGCCCGGACGCCAAGAACAGAAATTTGTTGGTAACAGAAGTAGCTGCCACGAAACGATGCGGCAGCTATTCACACGTACAACGGTCAGTTCTGAAAGGCGGAGAAAGACCTTTTATGACGCGAAATACGATCAACCGATCTGAACTGAAAACATTCTGTGATCAAAAATTTTCTCTTTAGACCACCACTAAAATTATTGAACATAGACCTCCTCAAAACAAGGCAGAAGTATAGCAGCCAATTTGAAATTTCCTTATTATCTGGTCAGTTTCAACGTTACGAAAATTAGGAAAACCCTATTTCTCTTTCTAAGCATACGACATACAATAGTTAGCGCCACTTGTGTAGTACAGTGTCACAATACATTGAAAATTGTTTGAATTGCGCGGATGGTCACATTCCAAAAGGAATTCTACAATGAAAGAAATAAATAGATTGGAGATGTCCTACCAACGGTATATATCTAGAAGAACGTTCAAGTTTCACACTTAAAACAATCAGCATTCCCGAAGGACCCTCCAGGTTTCACAGTTTGTCTAGAAGTTTACGAGGTAGATAAGGGGTCGGAGAATCTGTGTTACCAGACAAGCAACACCAAAACAAGGAACCTTACGATGCGAACTCTTCATAGCGTTAAGAAAGAAATAGGGTGGTTCTTTCTAGGACCCTTTATTTTCGCACTCAGTGAGCTTGCTTGTGTAATAAAAATTGCGAAACTTTACATAAGACTCCACCGCACTTTACGACGTTTCTCACCCTCCGAACTCCTTTCATCCAGGCCACCCGCCGTCGGCTACAGCTCCACCTGAAGGCAGGCTGATGCAATGAATTCTATGGTTGCCACCACGAAATCCTGCGCTGGTCAAAGCAAGTATAAAAAAGAGAGTCTTCACCCAACGAGAAGGAAAACTCAGGAAGTCAGTGCGTCCAGGTAGTAAAGGAAGAAATAGGAAAGAGAATGTTTTTATGCTGTGAGCTGACTAAGACCTTGGGGGTAGCAGAAGATAAAGCAAGCAGCAGCTTCTCGGCTAGCAATTTCTTGGGACGTGCTACGAAGGTAACGGTTATAAAGGATGTTTTTCAAGTTGAAGCGAAATATAATTATCACGAGCGCTGCTGGAACAAAAATAGTGCATTGTTGGGCATGGTGGAGAAAAGTTGTTGAGGCTTGTGAAGCAAATGCAGAAGATGAAGTGTAAGGGAGCCATAATTGTAATACTGAAGCGCCTAAGGACTGATGACGCAGTAAAACAGTTTACTACCTTCGATTTCACGCCCTCCTCTTAGGCCGAATGGGGCTGATCGATCGGAGAAACCGAATGGATATCGCATGAGATGCCGGACATTCCAGTGGGCACCGAGCATCGGACAGGCCCTCTAGCCTGCTTTTGCGAGTCCGTGAAGCATCTTTTGCCGGTTCCAGCGCTTCCTTTGGAGCTCCCTTTTGTACAAGAGAAACGAAATAACGAAGCCGTTATTTCTGCATTGCCTTCCTAACTGCTGTAGTAGGTGGAGTGTCTGTTCATTGTTCAGGGTTTTATTACTTTACTAACACGCTATGTGCTATGAAAGACGGCGGTTCATGCTTTACGATTTATGAGGATGTAGCGTCTGAAAGCCACTAAGGCTATGAGGAACGCCGCAGTGAAAGGCTCAGCAAATTTCGACCACCTGGGGTTCTTTAACTTTCACTGACATTGCTCAGAACACTGGCCTCTAGAATTTCGCCTCTATCGAAACTCTACCACCACGGCCTTGATCGAACACGCATCTTTCGAGTCTGAACGCCAGCGCCATAACCACTGAGCCACCGCGGCGGCCTTGAAAGATATGCACATGGCCGTAAGCTATTCTACAATCCTCATTTTATGCATTCTGCAATATTTATGCTCAAAGAGCAAGTCACAAATAACTTCAAAATTTATAGCTTTCCCTAGACCTGCAACAGAAAACTATATGGAGAAGAAAACAGCACTGAACCCGTGTAGAAAAAAAAATGAGAAAGCAGAAAAAAAGCCCAGCCTTTTGCTTCCTCTTTAAAGCAGCTAAATGTTTAATGAGAATAAAGGCGGACCTAAGCGACCGAAACTGAGCGCTTGGTGAATTTGTTATTTTTTTCTCCGGAGCGCAGCATCTCCGCCCATTGCGGGTTTCTGGTTCCGCGACGCTGCACCCGTCCGGGCCGGCGCACACCCTGCGTAGCCTTTCCAAGCTGGAGGAGCCAAAAGGGTCAAATAAGCTAAAGCGGCACTAGCGGTGCTGTCGACAAGAATTCTGGCGGCCTTCGTTTCACACCGACAGGGCCGACAAAATTAGCTCAAAATATAGAACTGGTAGACGATAGAATGCGCAGGCAGAGGTTGAGAGGAGTCTCTTGTGGCTGGTATTGGTGTTCACTACGTCGCCAAAATATCTGCTGCCAATTACCCTTCTGGTACAGCAGCTCTGTGCCACCTATAAACAATATGAGGAAGCCTCACTTGGCGTCAGGCTTAAGCGGTGGTTTGACGGTGTCTTGCGGTAACTACTAGCGAGAATGGAGCTCGTTAGGAGAATGTTCCTTTTGGAAGCAAGATTTTGATTTCGACCGTTATCCTGTTCATGCAAGCTCTGCGTTTATGCCAATTTCGCAGGTTATAGCCAGTGGCTAGTGTCTTGGCTAGAGACATGAAGGGCAACAAAACGGACGCGTCTATAAAATTTTGCTCGTGCAAGAAACTTTGCCAAAAGTACCTTCCCTTCCTCTTAAGTAGCCCCCATAAATTAAAGATTATGTTATTGTTGGAGTTGCTTGTGCTATCGAGTTCAAATTTGTTTCATACCATTCCCATTTCTGCAGAAGACTTTCAACATAGCTGGCACGAATATGTGGATTGCAAACGGTCCCTCGTGCCTATTGGCATTTATTGAGCAAGCGGGTCTTATCTAGCTGTAAATAAATTGCGAGTTGCGGAGAGACGAAATAAAAAAGCTATCTACGCTATCTACGCAGGGAGTTCAAGAAATGACGGTCGATTTGCGCAGTTATGTCGAATCCGAATGACGCGCGCTAGCGTTCTGTGGCTGTTGTTTTGTATTGTTTATAGTACGCCAGTTAAATAAGTCACGTGACCTTGTGAAGTGATGAAAGCTTACCTGGTGCGTAAATATACCTGGGCACGCTACCCACAACCCAGTGGGCAGATGGGCAGCCTGTTACAAACCCACTTTAAGACAAACAAACAAGCAAACAACGGCCAAATACGAGGGATTACCACTGAAAGCTCTAGCAATAAAAGACACTTTGGGCATGATCATGGGGATAGGGAATGATGCCGCGGAATCTTCTATTAAAATAATGCGAGATCTTCCGCTGCAAGTTAACTTTAGATCCTGTTTAATAATGCTTTATAGAACAATCAACGATCAAAATGTCTACAGCTTTTCTAGTGCAGCGTTGTTGTATGCATCGCAGTCAATAGCTCGGGAGCTTTATTGCATTGTGCCTGGCAGCGGCAGTGCATCGTAGTTAAAACTTCGGAAGGAGCACCGGTATGTTTTGTGCTGCCCACTTACACACCGCGTATATAAAAAGCCGTGAATAACACAAGAAATCGTTTAACCACTTCCAAATTCTTTACCTGCCTTGCAGCGTCGCATCTATTGGAAGAGCAGCGGCCTCAGCATCCATATGAAAACGCAAAAAAAAACGGTGGGCATCTTATAGGACTTTTGCCTCGTACACTACTATATTACTCTCCTCCCTATTAACTGCAGATGCATTCACCAGATGAGTGCACAACACTTTCCCGCTGATTTTATAGATGCCAAAGGGAATCAGGGATGTCATAGTAATTGCTTTCATTGGAAAATTGCGTAAATTGTAGGTTTCGTTCTCGCCGCAGACTGCTGGCTTTCCCTCAAACCTGCAAGCTGTACCTAGTGGGGGAAGTGTAAAGCGTGAGGTTTTGTTTTCTTAACTCAGGTATTTTCCAAGGTGCTGTTCGATGCTTTCTTTTGTAACTGAGTAAATCTCGAGCACATGAAAAATGAAGAAAGCCCCATTCGAAATATACTACGATTAACAAAGACATGTGGCGCGCACATACGTTAAATGTACAGTATACCAAAGAGCCGTTATGGGAATAATATGCCGGGATTTATATCAGCACAGTAAGTGAAATATCCGTATTTCGTCGGCACGTACCATTATAAACGCTATCTTCTTTTCAAAATATTTTTCTGATGGAGCGCGTCACCAAGCTGTGTAGCTCCACTCTGTAACACCTTGAACGACGGATATAGGCGACAATAAATTCTATAATCGTGATCCCCAGCATGCTTAATATAGATGCTTGCTATTGCACAGCTAAAATCCTGATACTGCAGGTTCCGTTCCATAATTTAAGAGTTCTCCATCTCCTCGTTCAGCAACACGTTCTTACGAGCTTTACAATTTTTCTTCCTCTGTTATATCGAAATCTCAAAAAAACATCTGTGCAGCAAACCAAGTGCTACGAGCTGTGCTGTCACCCTATGTCGCAAATATATCTCACAGAAGAGACATTCAAACTCTGCTAGAACGGAGCGGTCTTATGGGAGAGAAGGCAGGCATCGAGTGTCCGAGGGTAAAAAGCAAGATTGCCTGGGTTCGGCAAAAAGCCCCTACGGAATGGACAACAGAGAAGCTGCTGTTCCCTAATCGAAAGCCCGACGGTCCATGTCACGTTCGCCCCGTAAATACATCCCCCGCTACGACCAAAGCACAAACAAACATAGCGCTAAGAAAGCACCAGAAAGAAAAACTGCTTCGCTCTCTAGCAGGCTACTGCCATTTGAGCGACCGGCCGTTAGGAAAACAAAGTGGTCGCTATGCTTTCGCTTGTTTAATGCTTCGGCGAAAAAGGCTGCAAAACCGCGATAAGTGCCGAAGGCTATGTGCGGTTTCTTTTATGGCAGGACTAGGCGGTTGCAGATGTGGCCATGAACCTAACAGATGAGACCGAACGAGAATAAAACATACATTTGCCGAAATTTCATTTCGACAGTATATAGACGTTTCGTGCGGCGTTAAATACAATAGGAGTTGATGCGATGTCGGATGAGGAAATAAAATACAGGCTAAGAATAAGTACTGGAAAGAAAATAAGGTTCAGTTAACAAATTTCGCAACCCTCAACGAATATGAGGCCATCAAGATCACCAAGGAAATGCTATGGGTGTTTTGCTTTTTTATCGCTTCAGTGGCGGCAAAATCAGATCTCATGGAACTGCCAGCACCGTAAATTTCATAGATAGTTTAATGGATGCATCTTGAAATCCAGTTCAAAATGCTTGCACTCATAAGTAGCAGTATCTGGCACGAACGGGCTAATTGCTAAGCTTTGTTCCTCGTTTCTAGACAATCTTCACTCAGTGGTCTTTATAAGCTATCACTGTTTCTCGATTCCTTCAGCCGAAATTGAAATGATTGATGTCGTTTTATTATCATAGTGATAGGCAATTTTTCTTGGTCTGCTTACCAGGTTCAGACAAGCAGCAGGCTAAAACAGCAACCATGCACTTCTTTAAATGAAACAGGCAAAGTGGGTGCGCTGCAGTGCGCAGTACTCCATTCATGGCATTTTATGGGGACCACAGCACATTTTACACACTGTACAGGGACAATGGTAGAGACAAGCACGTTGAAAATTATTAGAAACAAGATTCCACCAAGTTATTTGACTTAGCAAAGTACAAATTACCCATACCAGAAAATTGATCATCAAAAAGTATGTTGTAGTGCACCCGCGCGCCTCGATATCAGAAATATAATGGTTAAGTAAAATCCAAGTGCACATTGCGATACCGATACAATATTCCGCCTAAGTAGTTGAAACTGAGCACGGCAAACTTAAGAGGTTTTTTATTCAGAACAAGTGAAATGGAATAAGGTAGCAATACTTAGAAATTAAAGTCATTATTGGAAACCTATCTTTTAAAGTAATATTGTAAAATATGGACCTTGATAAATATGCCTGTAATTATATCACTTTTCTGGAAAGAAATGGGTTCCTACAGTCTACTCGAACCTCAAACACGTTCCAAATCGCATCCGTGGAGGCTTTACTGCGATATCATGGCTTGCGAATTACCAGTGCGTGACAAGCCGGAGCTAGGTTTAGTGAGAGCAAGGAGGCAGTACAGCCTTGTTCTCAAGAGCTCCTTGATAATCGTCTTCAGGAAAAGCTAGCTATGCGCAGTTTGTACCTGAGAGATTGCCGTATTACGGCCACGTGAGTTGCATGTTGAGTAACAAACGTCCCGGACTCAACACTTGCACGAGAATGAAGGTCATTTCGTGGAAAATTCATAGAACAACTGATGCAATATTGACTAGTCTGCGCTCATCAATGCCAGTGAACAGATATGCATATGGTTTTTGTCTCATAGCTTGACTCTCGGCTTAAACTTATGAGCATTTCAGTACGAATTAAGTACGACAACAGTAACTGAATGCAAAGAAAGCGTAAGTGAATGGTTATATTTTTATCATTTGTGGTGCCTGATCAATCTGAAATTAGTGCTGTTGTCATTTCATGCCTGAGAGATAACTTCTTCGAATATACAAAAAAATTAACCACATGCCGCAAATGGGATACGAACCCCCGCCTCTGCATGTTGCGTACGCCGCTCTAACAACTGAGCTACGGCGGCAGTAGTCCTGCTTCTACTTCAGAGCGGTTTTATGTTGCGTGTCGCCTAACCTTGAGCGAGTTCACCAGCGCCCGCCTCGTCCATAGCGGCAGACATAAAACAACCTGTATTACCACGAATCCCGCGTGGAACCTAATAAAGCAGTGAGGGCGGCAGCTGTGCGAGAAGTCTCTTTATCTATAGCATCAAGACAGACTGGCCCGAGGCACTCACAAAGCTAGTTGGAAGGAAAATGTAGGGAAATTACTTATGAATGAGATACATATTACATATGTTGAAAACCTGAAAATGATCACCAACCATCACTTTTTCTCCCTTTTTCCTCTATCGGTCTTCACTCTGAGCCTACTTGTGGCCTCTCTGCACAACAGCGTTTCCAAACGCCAAGCCCGGTATCAATGCGGCCTTCGAGATTCCTCCAACCTATATATGCGTACGTTTTATCTAAACAGTTCCTGGGGCATTATGATGATTGAATTTTTTTCGCTTTCTTTATTATTGCCTCCATGTGGGCTTGCATCTCGCATCTACCATTATTTCTCCATATAGCAAAATGCTTATAGACGCTGAATTATATATAACTCTAAATTTCTCAAACGAGCAGTCGTGTGCTGATCTCTATAAACCTTAACCGCCGGCTTTTCATCTCTGAGTGTCAGTCGTAGGACATCCGCCTCCTGCACTTAAATACCCGCCAAATCTTGGAGGGCTATCCGGTGTTTTGCTAGAAGAAGGATATCATCGGCATACATCAGTCAATGTAGAGATTTGTTTGTTTTTTTCATCCAGTTCTCGAACGTAGGCTATAAAAGAATTAGGATAACCTTCATGCATAAAGGCCAGAATACATGGAGCGTTTTTACCGCGGCGAGTCGTCGATTTTCGCCCGACGGCGCAGATTTAACGCCCGGCGTCGAGAAAAACGCCCGCCGCCGCCGATCAGGATCGGCTAGATTTTGACGCGCGGCGTCCGGTGAGACCGGAAGTGGCGGCTGAAGCGAGCCAATAGCAGCGCAGAAAGCCCGCTCTTCCGGTCCTCTGCCTGCCGCCGCCAGCATGGCCGCCATGGCCGACGAGCTGCGCAGTGTTTTTGGCACGGAAATGTTATTGTCGTGAAAACAAACGCTTCATCAGACTTGAAATGTCGCTTTTTTTTTGGAGAACACGGCCGAATCTTAGATCGGAATCCCTGCGCTTCCTCCCTGAAGCGAATGTGTCGAAGAAAACCGCAGCCGCTGGTGTCCGCGGTTGAGCGGGCGTCCAAAGGTACGCGACGGCATGGATTCGAGCACGCAAATCTTTTTAGATACTTAAGCGCGCGTGCAAAAATTTGTACAATCGTGTCGAAGTGAAACTTTCCTGATTTTAACAGAATGGTCAGCGTCGCTGTTCTCACAGACCTCCCTGCGCAGTGGTGTTTGCCACTTGTTGATCACATTTGATTTCGCGTCGAGGAATACGCGACGGCGCGCCGCCGCTTCAACGCTCCTTGTATCTCCAGCCGGGCGTCGCGCCGCCGCGACGTTTTCTGCCGCGCGAATGTCGTCGAAAAAAACGTCCCATGTATCCCGGCCTTAACATATTTTCTTTGGTATCGGCAACTTTTGGGTTTTTTTGAGTAGGCTATATGTACCATGCCATCCAGAAATAGTCTGTGGTCATAGGTGGTGTCACTAGATTTCCTTCAATGATCACGCGGTATTTCGCTGTAATCAGAAATGCACTGAAAGTCCCGACACCTATGAAACACTTCGCAACTCTTCCTTCTCTTTTGCATCGCATAATTTATCCCAGACATGTTCTTTTTCTTCAGGATAAATTACTAGCTAATTCCGTCTGATTCTATCCTAGCTCTATTCATAAACACCTCATTGCTTTCCTAACATGCAAACTGCTTTTTGTTCCCACAGCGCGCAAAAAATTCTATACCTCAGTGCGTGGCCTTTTTTGAAGGCCATGTTGTAAGATACCTGGCACGGGTTAATTCACGCTGCAACTCCGGAGCCACGATTATCATCCTCAGACAAGAGCCGTCCTTTGTCGGTTCCATACTTAACGCACTCCTTTGTTCGAACCTCTACGCGGGCACTCACCGCTATTCTTCATTGACTCTCGCTGTTTTCTTGTAAGACCAGGCTTTAACTTTTCACGTAGATCTCTTTTTGTCCTAATTCATTTTTCTAATCACTTGCGTCAAAAGAGAGGAGAAAGTAAATTTAAAGAATGCCTTCTCCGTTTAAAGACATACAGCTTTTAGAGCTGCTTTAGGGTCTCCTTGAAATATTTTTCTTTTTACAGGCGTTTAAAATCCACCTCCTTACTGTATTCGCGACAACGCAGAGTCACTCGTTTTCTTTGAGTGCTTTTTTCTTCTTAACTATACGTTCATTTTGAAGAATTTCGCGCAGACACTGTTGTAGGCACTTCACTATGTCCCATATCGAGAAACACGCAGAACGGCGCTTCAGGCATTGAATACAACAAGATTTTACGCTTAATCTGCGTATTGTTCTTTCTGTAGACTTCAGAAAACGAAAAATGCTTAAAAGGAAGTGCTGTCCTCGCGAACCGTAAACGATGGAAAAAATCCTGTAATATCACACAATATAGGCACAAGAGTTGTAATTTTTCTTTGGCAGATGAGATTTTATCCCGGCTTAAATTCACCTTATTGCTCTTTCACGTGGTGGCGTTCTCCCCTTTAATATTTGCAGCGCTTGCCCGATGTGGTGGCTGTGTTGTTATTTATGGCTTCGAGCTCCTTACACCCGCTCGCCAGATCAAATCTCTGCTCCAGAGCCCTCTCTAGATGAGGGCCAAATTCAAAAACTTTCGATTGGTCGGTTATGTTAGTGGACGTTAAATAACCTAGCTCGGAGACGCTAATTGAGAGCTCTCCAGTGCAGTGTCCTGAAAAATAAATTGCGCTAATTCCTCTGATAAAGCTTATATATGAAAGTGACAGAAGCCAACAGCCACAGAAACCAAGGGGCACAGGGGATTTTTTTTAATATACTTTATTTATTTTGTGGTGTTGATCAATTTAGAATATTACTGAATATGTTATCGCTTAAAGTAATTGATTAGAAAAGCAGAAGAAAAAACAACCACGTGCCGCCGGTGGGATCCGAACCCACGACCTCCGAATTAGGCGTCCGGTGCTCTACCTCTGAGCTACGGCGACGGCTGTCAAACCTTCTGCTTTTGGGGGTATTTATGTTTACAAGTAACCTATCCTTGAGAGTGTTCATCAGCGCCACCCACGTTCATAAGCGGCGGACGTAGAACGTCCTGAGTTACCGCAGGTGTGACGTAGAACGTCATCGAACGGAGAGGGTGGAAGCTGCGTGAGAACCCTCTTATGCTTCCTATGGCATCATGGCTGCCAGAACCGAGGCCCTCGCTAAGCAATTAAGCAAACAAGGGAAGGGGAATGAGGGGCTCGTTATAAATATGACAGAAGCCAACAGCCACAGAAACCAAGGGGCACAGGGGATTTTTTTTTTAATATACTTTATTTATTTTGTGGTGTTGATCAATTTAGAATATTACTGAATATGTTATCGCTTAAAGTAATTGATTAGAAAAGCAGAAGAAAAAACAACCACGTGCCGCCGGTGGGATCCGAACCCACGACCTCCGAATTACGCGTCCGGTGCTCTACCTCTGAGCTACGGCGACGGCTGTCAAACCTTCTGCTTTTGGGGGTATTTATGTTTACAAGTAACCTATCCTTGAGAGTGTTCATCAGCGCCACCCACGTTCATAGGCGGCGGACGTAGAACGTCCTGAGTTACCGCAGGTGTGACGTAGAACGTCATCGAACGGAGAGGGTGGAAGCTGCGTGAGAACCCTCTTATGCTTCCTATGGCATCATGGCTGCCAGAACCGAGGCCCTCGCTAAGCAATTAAGCAAACAAGGGAAGGGGAATGAGGGGCTCGTTATAAATATGACAGAAGCCAACAGCCACAGAAACCAAGGGGCACAGGGGATTTTTTTTTTAATATACTTTATTTATTTTGTGGTGTTGATCAATTTAGAATATTACTGAATATGTTATCGCTTAAAGTAATTGATTAGAAAAGCAGAAGAAAAAACAACCACGTGCCGCCGGTGGGATCCGAACCCACGACCTCCGAATTACGCGTCCGGTGCTCTACCTCTGAGCTACGGCGACGGCTGTCAAACCTTCTGCTTTTGGGGGTATTTATGTTTACAAGTAACCTATCCTTGAGAGTGTTCATCAGCGCCACCCACGTTCATAAGCGGCGGACGTAGAACGTCCTGAGTTACCGCAGGTGTGACGTAGAACGTCATCGAACGGAGAGGGTGGAAGCTGCGTGAGAACCCTCTTATGCTTCCTATGGCATCATGGCTGCCAGAACCGAGGCCCTCGCTAAGCAATTAAGCAAACAAGGGAAGGGGAATGAGGGGCTCGTTATAAATATGACAGAAGCCAACAGCCACAGAAACCAAGGGGCACAGGGGATTTTTTTTTTTAATATACTTTATTTATTTTGTGGTGTTGATCAATTTAGAATATTACTGAATATGTTATCGCTTAAAGTAATTGATTAGAAAAGCAGAAGAAAAAACAACCACGTGCCGCCGGTGGGATCCGAACCCACGACCTCCGAATTACGCGTCCGGTGCTCTACCTCTGAGCTACGGCGACGGCTGTCAAACCTTCTGCTTTTGGGGGTATTTATGTTTACAAGTAACCTATCCTTGAGAGTGTTCATCAGCGCCACCCACGTTCATAAGCGGCGGACGTAGAACGTCCTGAGTTACCGCAGGTGTGACGTAGAACGTCATCGAACGGAGAGGGTGGAAGCTGCGTGAGAACCCTCTTATGCTTCCTATGGCATCATGGCTGCCAGAACCGAGGCCCTCGCTAAGCAATTAAGCAAACAAGGGAAGGGGAATGAGGGGCTCGTTATAAATATGACAGAAGCCAACAGCCACAGAAACCAAGGGGCACAGGGGATTTTTTTTTTAATATACTTTATTTATTTTGTGGTGTTGATCAATTTAGAATATTACTGAATATGTTATCGCTTAAAGTAATTGATTAGAAAAGCAGAAGAAAAAACAACCACGTGCCGCCGGTGGGATCCGAACCCACGACCTCCGAATTACGCGTCCGGTGCTCTACCTCTGAGCTACGGCGACGGCTGTCAAACCTTCTGCTTTTGGGGGTATTTATGTTTACAAGTAACCTATCCTTGAGAGTGTTCATCAGCGCCACCCACGTTCATAAGCGGCGGACGTAGAACGTCCTGAGTTACCGCAGGTGTGACGTAGAACGTCATCGAACGGAGAGGGTGGAAGCTGCGTGAGAACCCTCTTATGCTTCCTATGGCATCATGGCTGCCAGAACCGAGGCCCTCGCTAAGCAATTAAGCAAACAAGGGAAGGGGAATGAGGGGCTCGTTATAAATATGACAGAAGCCAACAGCCACAGAAACCAAGGGGCACAGGGGATTTTTTTTTTAATATACTTTATTTATTTTGTGGTGTTGATCAATTTAGAATATTACTGAATATGTTATCGCTTAAAGTAATTGATTAGAAAAGCAGAAGAAAAAACAACCACGTGCCGCCGGTGGGATCCGAACCCACGACCTCCGAATTACGCGTCCGGTGCTCTACCTCTGAGCTACGGCGACGGCTGTCAAACCTTCTGCTTTTGGGGGTATTTATGTTTACAAGTAACCTATCCTTGAGAGTGTTCATCAGCGCCACCCACGTTCATAAGCGGCGGACGTAGAACGTCCTGAGTTACCGCAGGTGTGACGTAGAACGTCATCGAACGGAGAGGGTGGAAGCTGCGTGAGAACCCTCTTATGCTTCCTATGGCATCATGGCTGCCAGAACCGAGGCCCTCGCTAAGCAATTAAGCAAACAAGGGAAGGGGAATGAGGGGCTCGTTATAAATATGACAGAAGCCAACAGCCACAGAAACCAAGGGGCACAGGGGATTTTTTTTTTTTTTTTTAATATACTTTATTTATTTTGTGGTGTTGATCAATTTAGAATATTACTGAATATGTTATCGCTTAAAGTAATTGATTAGAAAAGCAGAAGAAAAAAAAAAAAAAACAACCACGTGCCGCCGGTGGGATCCGAACCCACGACCTCCGAATTACGCGTCCGGTGCTCTACCTCTGAGCTACGGCGACGGCTGTCAAACCTTCTGCTTTTGGGGGTATTTATGTTTACAAGTAACCTATCCTTGAGAGTGTTCATCAGCGCCACCCACGTTCATAAGCGGCGGACGTAGAACGTCCTGAGTTACCGCAGGTGTGACGTAGAACGTCATCGAACGGAGAGGGTGGAAGCTGCGTGAGAACCCTCTTATGCTTCCTATGGCATCATGGCTGCCAGAACCGAGGCCCTCGCTAAGCAATTAAGCAAACAAGGGAAGGGGAATGAGGGGCTCGTTATAAATATGACAGAAGCCAACAGCCACAGAAACCAAGGGGCACAGGGGATTTTTTTTTTCTGGCAGCCATGATGCCATAGGAAGCATAAGAGGGTTCTCACGCAGCTTCCACCCTCTCCGTTCGATGACGTTCTACGTCACACCTGCGGTAACTCAGGACGTTCTACGTCCGCCGCTTATGAACGTGGGTGGCGCTGATGAACACTCTCAAGGATAGGTTACTTGTAAACATAAATACCCCCAAAAGCAGAAGGTTTGACAGCCGTCGCCGTAGCTCAGAGGTAGAGCACCGGACGCGTAATTCGGAGGTCGTGGGTTCGGATCCCACCGGCGGCACGTGGTTGTTTTTTCTTCTGCTTTTCTAATCAATTACTTTAAGCGATAACATATTCAGTAATATTCTAAATTGATCAACACCACAAAATAAATAAAGTATATTAAAAAAAAAAATCCCCTGTGCCCCTTGGTTTCTGTGGCTGTTGGCTTCTGTCATATTTATAACGAGCCCCTCATTCCCCTTCCCTTGTTTGCTTAATTGCTTAGCGAGGGCCTCGGTTCTGGCAGCCATGATGCCATAGGAAGCATAAGAGGGTTCTCACGCAGCTTCCACCCTCTCCGTTCGATGACGTTCTACGTCACACCTGCGGTAACTCAGGACGTTCTACGTCCGCCGCTTATGAACGTGGGTGGCGCTGATGAACACTCTCAAGGATAGGTTACTTGTAAACATAAATACCCCCAAAAGCAGAAGGTTTGACAGCCGTCGCCGTAGCTCAGAGGTAGAGCACCGGACGCGTAATTCGGAGGTCGTGGGTTCGGATCCCACCGGCGGCACGTGGTTGTTTTTTCTTCTGCTTTTCTAATCAATTACTTTAAGCGATAACATATTCAGTAATATTCTAAATTGATCAACACCACAAAATAAATAAAGTATATTAAAAAAAAAATCCCCTGTGCCCCTTGGTTTCTGTGGCTGTTGGCTTCTGTCATATTTATAACGAGCCCCTCATTCCCCTTCCCTTGTTTGCTTAATTGCTTAGCGAGGGCCTCGGTTCTGGCAGCCATGATGCCATAGGAAGCATAAGAGGGTTCTCACGCAGCTTCCACCCTCTCCGTTCGATGACGTTCTACGTCACACCTGCGGTAACTCAGGACGTTCTACGTCCGCCGCTTATGAACGTGGGTGGCGCTGATGAACACTCTCAAGGATAGGTTACTTGTAAACATAAATACCCCCAAAAGCAGAAGGTTTGACAGCCGTCGCCGTAGCTCAGAGGTAGAGCACCGGACGCGTAATTCGGAGGTCGTGGGTTCGGATCCCACCGGCGGCACGTGGTTGTTTTTTCTTCTGCTTTTCTAATCAATTACTTTAAGCGATAACATATTCAGTAATATTCTAAATTGATCAACACCACAAAATAAATAAAGTATATTAAAAAAAAAAATCCCCTGTGCCCCTTGGTTTCTGTGGCTGTTGGCTTCTGTCATATTTATAACGAGCCCCTCATTCCCCTTCCCTTGTTTGCTTAATTGCTTAGCGAGGGCCTCGGTTCTGGCAGCCATGATGCCATAGGAAGCATAAGAGGGTTCTCACGCAGCTTCCACCCTCTCCGTTCGATGACGTTCTACGTCACACCTGCGGTAACTCAGGACGTTCTACGTCCGCCGCTTATGAACGTGGGTGGCGCTGATGAACACTCTCAAGGATAGGTTACTTGTAAACATAAATACCCCCAAAAGCAGAAGGTTTGACAGCCGTCGCCGTAGCTCAGAGGTAGAGCACCGGACGCGTAATTCGGAGGTCGTGGGTTCGGATCCCACCGGCGGCACGTGGTTGTTTTTTCTTCTGCTTTTCTAATCAATTACTTTAAGCGATAACATATTCAGTAATATTCTAAATTGATCAACACCACAAAATAAATAAAGTATATTAAAAAAAAAATCCCCTGTGCCCCTTGGTTTCTGTGGCTGTTGGCTTCTGTCATATTTATAACGAGCCCCTCATTCCCCTTCCCTTGTTTGCTTAATTGCTTAGCGAGGGCCTCGGTTCTGGCAGCCATGATGCCATAGGAAGCATAAGAGGGTTCTCACGCAGCTTCCACCCTCTCCGTTCGATGACGTTCTACGTCACACCTGCGGTAACTCAGGACGTTCTACGTCCGCCGCTTATGAACGTGGGTGGCGCTGATGAACACTCTCAAGGATAGGTTACTTGTAAACATAAATACCCCCAAAAGCAGAAGGTTTGACAGCCGTCGCCGTAGCTCAGAGGTAGAGCACCGGACGCGTAATTCGGAGGTCGTGGGTTCGGATCCCACCGGCGGCACGTGGTTGTTTTTTCTTCTGCTTTTCTAATCAATTACTTTAAGCGATAACATATTCAGTAATATTCTAAATTGATCAACACCACAAAATAAATAAAGTATATTAAAAAAAAAATCCCCTGTGCCCCTTGGTTTCTGTGGCTGTTGGCTTCTGTCATATTTATAACGAGCCCCTCATTCCCCTTCCCTTGTTTGCTTAATTGCTTAGCGAGGGCCTCGGTTCTGGCAGCCATGATGCCATAGGAAGCATAAGAGGGTTCTCACGCAGCTTCCACCCTCTCCGTTCGATGACGTTCTACGTCACACCTGCGGTAACTCAGGACGTTCTACGTCCGCCGCTTATGAACGTGGGTGGCGCTGATGAACACTCTCAAGGATAGGTTACTTGTAAACATAAATACCCCCAAAAGCAGAAGGTTTGACAGCCGTCGCCGTAGCTCAGAGGTAGAGCACCGGACGCGTAATTCGGAGGTCGTGGGTTCGGATCCCACCGGCGGCACGTGGTTGTTTTTTTTTTTTTTTTTTTTTCTTCTGCTTTTCTAATCAATTACTTTAAGCGATAACATATTCAGTAATATTCTAAATTGATCAACACCACAAAATAAATAAAGTATATTAAAAAAAAAAAAAAAAATCCCCTGTGCCCCTTGGTTTCTGTGGCTGTTGGCTTCTGTCATATTTATAACGAGCCCCTCATTCCCCTTCCCTTGTTTGCTTAATTGCTTAGCGAGGGCCTCGGTTCTGGCAGCCATGATGCCATAGGAAGCATAAGAGGGTTCTCACGCAGCTTCCACCCTCTCCGTTCGATGACGTTCTACGTCACACCTGCGGTAACTCAGGACGTTCTACGTCCGCCGCTTATGAACGTGGGTGGCGCTGATGAACACTCTCAAGGATAGGTTACTTGTAAACATAAATACCCCCAAAAGCAGAAGGTTTGACAGCCGTCGCCGTAGCTCAGAGGTAGAGCACCGGACGCGTAATTCGGAGGTCGTGGGTTCGGATCCCACCGGCGGCACGTGGTTGTTTTTTCTTCTGCTTTTCTAATCAATTACTTTAAGCGATAACATATTCAGTAATATTCTAAATTGATCAACACCACAAAATAAATAAAGTATATTAAAAAAAAAATCCCCTGTGCCCCTTGGTTTCTGTGGCTGTTGGCTTCTGTCATATTTATAACGAGCCCCTCATTCCCCTTCCCTTGTTTGCTTATATATGAAAGGACCGTCATTAAAAATTTGCGTAAGTTGAGACATAAATTTGTAGTTTATTACTCTTTCTCCTACTTTCTCCAGGAACTTCTCTTACGCAGGAAGGAGGCAAACATGTGCGTAGAGCAGTGTTTTGAAATAGCGTTCTGTATTTTTTGCAGCCTATTTCTCAGTTTCTAATCAAGGCCAACTTTTATATGGCTGCTGAAGAAAACTTCTGTCTGCTGTGGTAATCATTTATTATGCCACCTTCCACGTTCCAAGTTACATGCTTAAGCTTGTGAGTTGGTTCTTTTTGTTATTCGCCACGTTGACGTAAATGAGTTTAGAACACTAGCAACAAGAGACAAGGCGGTGTTAAAATTCGCCCTTTGCGTGTCTAGGGTTTGGAAAACAGCAAAAGGAAAAAAATAATAAGGTGTAAGTTTTGATGGGTGGCTTAGAAACAATACTTCGCGGTCGCATTTAAAAGAACGAGTTTTAATGTCGCCACTGACTAGCGCGCTTTGGTGTCCAAACGGGTTCCACCCTGACATACCTTCTTACTGGCATTCCTACTGCTGGAACGGGCACATAGCTTGATAAATTGGCTGTAGGAGCAGAAGGTTCACTACAGCCGGCGTATAACCTGCACACTATACACTGCGCTCTCACTCATCTGCGGGGAGAACTTCTCTATTTCGCGAGCTGTGCCGAGCTTTTCCATGTAGTGATGAGGCCCACTGCCCTCCATCATGGCGCACATTTAGGAACCCCTCTCGCTCGTCAAAGGGTGGGCACTGGCGGCGACACGCAGTAAATATAAACAAATCAAAGCAGAGCGCGAGCAGACATCCCGAAGATGCTGTGATGCTAATGGCAAAGTTGGTCGTCCGCAGCTGTCGGAAACGGAGTTCTCTCTTGTATAATGGGGAAGCAACAGGGACAACAGAATTGCGCTTTCTCCACAGCTGTTCCTTTCCACGCACCACACGTGAACTGAGAGGCAAATAGAGGCAGACCAGCACAGATGACTGGTTTGTGTCGTTGGGAGTGAGAAATCAATCGGGGTTCAGGAATGTCATTGGCGTCGCATGTCAAAGGTTTTTTTCTTACCATTTGCTGTCTCTGCCGCCTACATATAGGGTGCTTGGCTTAGCTACGTAGTGTATTGTGCACAAAGTCTACTTCTTGCATCCAATGCGTTTGGCACGATACTTATCTCTCACTGTTCGGCAGAGACAGGAACCCCTCCTCTGGGAAGCATCGACTTGCTTTTGTGACTGATAGTAAAATGAATTCATGAAGTGAGAGTACAAGAGAAAAAATTAGCGAAACGTGAACGACCATGTTCGTTCTTGGAGACTGAAGGCATATACGGAACGAAACATGGAAAATTAGCGTTACAGCACTTGATCGCACCCTTTACTCCACCAAACACGGTTCCAGATAATGCCGAAAATTACGTTTCATGTGCGCTCTTGAAGTTCGGCAGACTGCACGGAATGAATTTATTCATTTTATTTATTTCACATGTACGGTCTCTCTAGAATAACGAGATGGGTCAGACGCTAGAAGCAGTAACCCAACGCTATCAAATAAAAAGAAAAGTGGCAAAAGCAAATTATTCCTTGCCACTTAGCGGCCTACAATAGAAACTGCGTATTCTGGTCCGACACAGTCACGCGCGCGAATTTTCCTTTACTCATATGCTTTAAAACAGCATTAGTGTTAAATTTAAAAAAACTAATGTACAAATAACTTGGTGCGTGTGTGTGTTTTTATTTTATATATATATATATATACTGCCTTCCCCCTTGAGAGTCCGTACACGGAGATTTGCTATGTCTTAAATATAGGGAATACTGGTGGCGAGGCTGCTTGAACCTTAAAGCCTCTCGGCGGAGGCAACGCACCACTCACTTGATATCCATGGCACCCCCGAGGCTGGCCCCACTGGGGGAAATCGTCTGTCAGCACCTCTACATCTTTCCCTTTGTCATCTTTTTTCTCTCAGCTTTCCTGTCACCTCCTCCCTTGGTTGTTTCTTTTTCTCATTTTTCCTAATTGTTGTAGCTAACGTTGCGCGGTTAACTACCTTGAGCTATGCGGTACTTGTTCATGGCCTTGTGCGGAATTATTGTAAATGAGCGTAATAAGAGGTACTAAGTACACGTTTAAAGGCCTACGCACCTAGATCCAGTCGTAGCGACCATATCGACTAAAGGTTCTATGAAGACGGAAAATCAGCAATGAGCGAAGTAAAATCACACTACACTTTATTAACACCGGATTTAACGCCAAGGTAGGCAGGAAGCAAGCTGGAGATCAGGCGGTTGGCAGTATGCCATGGGATCTAGCAATAGCAAGAGGAGTTATTAGTGGAGTTTGCAGAGAGAAATAAGTTACGGATAATTAATATCATCTTCCGCTAACGAGAAGGAGGAAGCGGACATAGAAAAGCCCCAATTGCGAGGCTAGAAATTAAATACACATTGACATTGAACTCTGGCATTGTGCTCACTCTGGCATTGTGCAGGATGTGGAAGTCCACGGAAAGATCCGAAGATCTCGTATTCGCCTAGACTTGAAGAGAGAATGGAAGGAACTAGCGAGGCAGAAGCCAATCATCCAGATAATGGTAAAAGATAAAGTAGAAACGTCACCTTAATCGACAAGAAAGGAGAGCTCAAAAACTTCGAACATACAGGCCGATCCGCTTACTCTCCTATGCATACAAGGCACTTACTAAAGTTGTTACTAATAGAATCAGGACAACCTTAGTTTTAAATCAACCAAACGAACAGGCAGGTTTTCGTAAAGGCTGCTAGACAACAAGCCATACTGGAATTACCAACGAAGTGATATTTAAATGCTCTGAATAGGACCAGCTCTACATATATCGAACCCTCAGCAATAATGCAGGCATTACGGCACCATAGGGTAAAGAGCCTTATGCAACAAAACTTGAACTTATCTATAACGGCTGCACAGCCACCACAGTCCTCCGTTAAGAGAGGAATGAAATTCCAACAAAGTAGGGTGTCAGGCAGAGAGCACTATGTCTCTAATGCTATTTATCAGCTATCTACAAGACGTATCGGGGGCTTGATTGGAAACAGTTGGTGATAGCAGTTAATGGAGAATAGCTTACTAATTAGCGACTCACTTATAACATTTTCTTGCTTAATAAGTAAGGAATTAATTGCAAACTATGGTAATTTAAAACAGAAAGGTGGGCCTAAAACTTAATACCATGAAAACTAACGTAATATTCAACAGTGTCAAAATCGAACAGCAGTTCACGATTGGTACCGAGGCACTGCAAGTGGTAAGGGGTGTAGTCTAATTAGGGTGTATAGTGACCACAGATCCGGATAGCGAGAGTTAAATATTTAGATGAATTAGAATATGATAGAGGGCATTCGCGAAATTAGATGACCAGCTCACGAATATGTGCTTAAGAAGTATAAAGTCTACTGCCATTTCTGAGAGCTGGCAATCCGGTTTTCGAGTGGCATTGCCATCATAGGGCAAAATAATGTGGTAGCTCGTGAATTAAGAAGCTATTACGGGTGCCCCACATACATTCAGTACCCTTAGAGTGTGCTGTGTATATCTCGAGCGATTCCGCAAGGTTACCCTCCATTAGCTACAACATTTTAGAGCAAATACCAGATTTATACAGTAGGTGGAGACTGCAAGCAAATTCTACGGACCCTATTATACAGCATGCTATACTATAAAATAACGTTTGCTTGCTGAACTCTGATAAGCTTACTAACTGTTCGCCAAGCACGGGGAAAATTACCTGCATAGATTTATCTTCAAGTGTAGCCGGCAAGTTTAAGTTCTTTTTCGTGGGGGAGGGGGGGCGGGGTGAATGAAAGGGGGAGGGGCTGCAGCAAGGTACTCGTACATCCGTCGCGACGCTTAAAAAAGATCATGACAGGCTTGGGTGTAATCATAAACAACTAAATCCTCTCCAGGAAAATATCGGCGTAGGCCCGTAAATCTATTGGCAGCGACTCCCCCTTCACAGATCCTCCCCTGACAACCTCTGATATACAAACAAGTAAAACATAATAAGCAGACGTTTTGGATGAACGCTTTTTAGAGTTTCTAGTCCATCGGAGTCAAAAGGAACATATTGATTTTTAAAAGAAAAAATTAGCCAGACGGCAAAAACTTCCGAAAAATGTCCGCTCGAACGAAGCCAAGAAATTAAAACAATTATATCAGGTGATAAATATACACCACCGGGCTCTCATGCAGTAACTTATGTAATTTTCGGCTATCTTCTAAACCCACTACAAAATGCCTCCAAAAATATTCAGGAGAGTGTAGTTATTAAGAGATACGCCTCAGGATTTGAAGAAAGCTGTTCTTGTCTCTTTCAGAAGGATGGAAAGCCGCGAAACAAATCCTTGTTGCTTCAGGCTCATAGCCCTTACCATTTGCTTCGTCAAAACTTATGAAATTGCTCTAAATATCGGATCAACCTTTGTCCTTGAATCCCGTGAACATAACGATGCTCATCAGTGGGGTTATAAAAATGGTACCTTTCAAACTGACGAAATAATTGGCATCAATTTAACAATTTAACAATTTAACGGAGGCTTCACTGAGAATAGTGAGTGAAGAGCGGACTCTGACGATGTGTTGCTGCGTGAAGGATAGGTAGGATAAAAGTATAGGCTCTTATTTGCATCCAGAGCGTGAGCGAGTAGAATTTCTCGTGGCTTACTTAGGGCGCCGCGACGTTTAACCACCCGCTCAACCAAATGATTTATTTGATGACAAAGTGTCACGACCAGGTTTACTGTGGGGGCAATGTGTTTGGTGTGCAAATGCATTCAAAGCGCATTACACGCTTATATCTATGGGATGGGGTTGTTTGTCTATGTGTAGGCGTAGTGAGATTAGGTTTCATGTAAAGCGCTTATACCGAGTGTGAGCGGGTAAAAGTTGACATCTTTCCGAAGCAGGCTGAAGGCGGCAGTACAAAAGAAGAGATCGAAGCCTTGCCGCACAGCCTCCTCCACCTCTCTGCGAGACCCATGGGTGCCCCAGATGGCGGTGTAGCCAGCATAGAAGACGCATCCTAGAAAATCTGCACAGTACCGCTTGACCTTTGAGATGATATTGATGAGACCCTTTTAAAAATACGCCCCGCAATGTTCACTTTGCGTGGATATCTTGTCATTCAGAGATTGCCGTTAATGAACTGATCTCTCAGGATGTCCGCGATTTTGACAGCCGGGCACCGGCAATCCTCTGGCTCAGTCCACCAATGAGTTTAATAGCCTATACAAGCGCGACTTGAAGTGCTACCATACGCCGTATCGGAGTAATCTCAACCGTCTTCAGGCGACTCATTCCCGCCTTTATTTCCCTGAATCCCACGTTCTATATAAGCTGCAAGCAAATGCCCTCACCAGTACTTCGTGTCTCTCCGTCTACCTGTAGTGTTCCAACTGTTCCTTCCTTTATGCTATCCTAGAACACTGCCTTTACCTTTGTCCGATGGCTATTCAGTTCTCCCATTTTTCTGACGCTCACTCTATCTCTTAGCTTGAGTCCAAAAAACCATCGATATCTTTCGCTACCTCCTCGACAGCCAAATAAGGTTTAATATTACCAGTAGTTCAAGTCGAAAATTGTGTGGTGCGTTGCTATTTAGGCAGTGCCAAGGTCAGCAACAAGTTATATCTGAAACGACTAAACTGATTAAATAATTTATGTGGACGCCTATCAACCGGCGCATAAAGATCTCCGTGGCAAGCCTGTAAGCGGAAATGAAATCAATCGTTTTTAGTGCAAAATCACTACTTCACCAGGTCTTACCGGTTGACCAGGTTTGACTGAAGCTTGACCTTGAAGGTGACCTTGGCAAAACCTAGTATAGCAACAGCCCATGCAGAAATAAAATAAACACTGCTGCGATTGGGCTTCGCAACCGCGGCGGCACGAGAGCTTCGCTGGTCATCGCACGAGGGCGCAATGAAATCGCCGCAGCCAGTCGCACCTCGTGTTAAACTGCAACACGCTCTAGCGCTGTGCACTGCATATCGTTATCTTCATCAAATTCCATCTGTGGCGTGAACAGACCAGATAAGCTTAACCTCGCTCAGAGCTTAACCTGAGTCTAAAATCGTCGCCAGACATGCCGGCGATCCAGCAAAGCAAACAATGAGCCAACAAGGCTAAACACATGCTTTCACAAGTCTACTCGATTGAGATGCGTTAAAAGCTGCGTTAAAAGCACCTCTGTTACTCTGTTCTCACAATCTGCCCTTGCAGAACGATACTCTGTAATAAACACAGAGCAATCTGGAAGTTTCGAGTCGTATGCCATGAACTGGATTTCTTCAGTACAGTACCACTTATTGAAAATAAGCCCAACTGACTGCTTTCATTGTAAAACCCGTCTGCAGGATACGAACGCAACCTAATACAGATTCACGAAAAATTAACACCACAAGCGCGTATTGCAGAGGAATGCCTCGTGGTTTAAAAGAAATAGGACATATCACCGTATTTCGTACAGATGGATCGAAGACAAAACTTCACATCACAAGCACCGTAATACAACAAAACTGGGAGAAAGGTTACAAAACCGCGCGTAAATTTTACAGCCGTATGCTATGCAGTCTATGTTGCTGTCGATAAAATGATAGATGATCATGTGGAAACTGTATTTTATACACTGACTTCCTGCGTATACTAAACGCAAAACACCGCAGAAATGAGGCCAGGCTATTAATAGGTGTTACCTATAGGAAATCGGCAGCCACAACTCAAGGAAAAACATATCAATGGCGCTTTGTCACGAGCTATCTCTGTATCAGTAGAAATCAGAGACCGCGCTCGACCTGAACAAGGGCAAAAGAAGCAGTCAAGAAACTAAACATGCCTTTTCAAAGATTGAAGGAAGTTATCTGACTACAAACCAAGAAGCGATTGGCAGACAAATTCAGACTGTGCAGAGAGCAACAAACTGCGTGCAGTAAATGCAATGCTAGGCGATTGAAATGTATGAAGAAATCATGAACTTTTTTGAGGTGATTTCGCGCCGTCTTCTAAATAGTTACAACTACCGTACGTACAACTGATTACTTCTGAAACAAAGCGCACCTACATCTGAAGAATGCGCAGACATTTCGCAGAAAAAAAAATATATTAATGACGCGCTAAAAACTTCAGGAACTGCGCAGGATGCTTTTCGCTATTTGTTACAATCTACACAGTCCCTTCCATCTTAGTTTCCTACAGTTAATAAGCTACATATTTTACCACCCCACAGTTCATTTTCCTAACAAACATCTTTATTTAAATTCCGTGTTTGGGACATGGTAACCTAAGCAGCTTACGTGCCATAAGAATCAACGAAACACAATTATGAAACGCCTGTTTTCAGATTTCTCAGGGTTAGCAACAAATTTGCAGCTGAAAAGAAAAGCCGAGCGCGAAGGTATTTTGCAAGCTTTTCGTCCTCTTTAACGGATACTAAAAAAAGAAAGCATGCCGGTTTTATTCAAATGAACCAAAAGAAAGAAACGGAGCAGCGAGGAAGCTTCGACATTTTAGACCTCTCTCAAAAATCGCACTGGCGCCTGGTAAACATCTGTCGGAACACGATAGCGCGATGTTTACGTAGCCTCTGTGGATTTCACCACGTTCAGCAAGAAAGCGTTATTGTAAAATCACAAAAAGGAACGGCGATCTTGGAACAGCCTCAGCATCGGATAAATCTGGGGGAGGCCTGGAGTTCACAACGGTGTCTGACGTGATGTCGAGCATAAAACATCCATTTTCGGTGGCATAAATTTCCGTGTTTTTTTTTTTATTTTCGGGCGACATTGAGCGCCGTGCGGACTCGGTGTCCCGTGTAACCAGAAACTAGCATTGGCCTGCCTCTTATCTATTTCTGTCGCTTTGCCCATGTTTTGTATTCCTTTCTTATTGAAGGCTTTTGCGTCTGCCCAGATTTCCGAGCGCGGCGAGTAGGACTTTGGCGACGCGTCGTGCTCTGCGCTGTGAGTGCATACATGCTTGGTGTTCACATTAAATGTCGAAATTCAAAGATGTGTTCCAGTTTGTTTGTACCTCTGAGGATTGAACTCTGGAAAGCAAATCAGTTGGCGCACTTTGTAAATAGTGCTCATATTAAAAACTGCGTCACACTTCGCGCTTCAAATCATATTTCTCGTCCGATATCACACAGGCAAAAAGAAAGCAGTAGGCAAGAGCTGAAGGTGCTGCTCAAGAGCAGTAATCAAGAAATAAGTTCCTGAATTTTGTGGTTGCGATCATTTAATTATCTATTCAGGTATAAATCAGCATGATCACAATATCCTTTGGGGCTTCGTTTGTTACGGAAAACACTTGTATGTTGTAAAGCCTGGTTACCTTTTAGGACTGCATCCCGCCACAGGGTGCGCCTTTCTTTCGTGGAGAGTAAAGACTCAACGAATACATCATATTGCTTGCAATACTTTTTTTTTTGGTTGCAAGCTTTCTTTGCCAACGATGCCTGAGCTGTTAATCTATAGTTTATATTATTATGCAACCCCAGCGGTCGTAGTTTTTCCTATGATGACGATGACACGGCCTCTGTCCCATCGACATACATGAGCCCTGTTAGAAACGCTGTAGTGTGAGACCAGTGCACTACCTCCCAACTCCAACGATGCATTCTAGATACTTAGCGTAATTGCTGTTGTTAACTAATGAGAAAGAACTCGTCTTCTAACAGTGCTTGCATGCGATACATGTTCATGAAACACTTCATCAGGATCATGGCACATTGCTCATCTGCTCCTCATTTAAACATATGCATGTAATCATTCTTTACGAAGCTGTCAAAAATTTTCGGCCAAATAATCTTCATGACAGCTTTGAGCTCATTATATAATTCCCCGCAGTTAGCAATTACCTTCTCCCAACAGTATGTACTAATTGCGCAAAGCGGCGTTCATTGTGCTAGCGTATTTTAAATAAGCATCATAATAACAATAAACGCTCTTATTTTTCAGTGTTTCTAAGCTCACACTACAATCAATTTTACAGGCATTCCTAAGATTGGTTATGAATAATATGTAACGCATATTACTAAGATGTTGCTTTCCTAGAGTGCTCATTATAACGACTCTTTGTATTTTCAGTACCAACTGCTCTTTTTTTTGTTTCTTTAACTATTGCTGGAAGTTTCTTACAGGCGGGCCCAATCCACTTCGTTTTCTGCAGCCGAATCCATTATATAACTTTATATTTATTTTCTTTTTATTCACGGATGTGGCACTTTACGGTACAATGAAGCTTACAACTCTTCGTAAAGCATGGTATTCTGGTTTCTACAATGGTACCTCCTTCTCCACAGTATTTACAACGTTTGTTTATTTTTCTTTATCCTAGTTAAAGAAATATTATCTATGCTATCTGGCTTCAAGAAAACGAAGTCTAAAGGCAGGGCTTGGTGGACCTTTTTGTAATTCTTTACAAAAAAGAACCCTGAGATCGCTAGAAAGAACAAACCGCGTTTTATCCTTCCTTAAGCAAGTGCTTGGACAGTCGTTTTACCCGTTAAATGAACGGAAAGCGCTGAAAGCTCTATTAACTCTGTACCAGGAGAAATATATGACACAATTCTAAGTTATTTATACAACAAATTCTTTTCGGTCCCAGGGAGAAGTTCTTATAAGTGGCAAACGGAACAGTTCACTCAATTTCTCATCACATTAGCGCCTTCATGTTGCGATTCCAGTACTACGAAGTTCTACGCAGCAGCCTTCAAACCTTTTCACCCAAGAGAATTGTTCAGAACAAATCTCCGGAACTATAAGTGCTAAGTTGGATTTTGGCGTGTGCATAAAGCGAATATTTCCGTCATAAGAGCCGACATTCCCTGCTGTAAAAAGGCGTGAGTGATGGCGCTGTTGGCTGTGCATTGTCGTTCGTTCTCTGAAGAAAAAAATTCCATAACAAGGAAACGTCAAATCGGACGTTTTTGAGAAAAATATTGTTCCTGCAAGCATATGTGCAACAAAATGGGCAAAATCTCCAAAGGATCCAAAACGTACGTGAGCGAATCGGAGTCCCCAGTTATCAGATCTGGAGCCTTAATTTGCTGGCCCTACCTGTAAGGTGACAGTGGAATTATTAAGGCGGAAGCCTTTAATGTCTCATCGTTGTAAGCAGCAGTTGTCGACAGAAAATGTCACGCTTTTCAATTGTTGGAAACGGTCGTGACGTCACAGCGCGCGAAATTCAAACGGGGCCAATTGTACTTTGGCTAGTACCCATGCAACCAAATGAAGGGATCGTATAGTGATGCTCCAAGTAAGTGGGACTGAGCTTAGTTAATTGCTTAATTACCCATTTAGCCTAATTAGCTTTAATAGTCAGGCCATATAAATAAATAAAACCAATTAAGAAATTGGTCGAGCTCAGGAATCGAACCCCGGTCTTCGGCGTGAGAGACGAGCATGCTATCCACTCCGCCATGCCAGCTCGATGGTTTGGAACGAACAAAGGCGCGTCTAGTGAATACGGTGTCTTCACTCACTCTCATCCTCCTCTATTCCCTTCCGGCGAGGTTTAGGTATAGTGTACTAGAATTCTAGTACACTAAAGTTTAGGTGTCCACCGACAAATGAGAGACAGATACATTTCCTTTCCTCAAAAACCAATTTACCGACGAGCGAGGCGTAGAACCGAATGGGTGATGGCGTTCTATGGACTCCTTGGCAGCGTTGCAAGACGCTGTCGCGTTCCACTCTTAGGGGCGAAGCTTAACATCTTAACCACACATCAGTGACCACACTTTAGGTCAAAAAAGTGCCCCCCTGAATTTTGTGAGACAGTTACTGCGTAATTTCCTTTCCTCAAATGCAATTTTCATTTTCTTCATTACGGCTCCTCTTTATCTATCTTCTTTCACTCCCACTTCCTCCCTTCCTCTACGGTGCGGTTCAGGTGTCCACCGAGATGACAGAGAATTACTGCGCCATTTCCTTTCCTCAAAAAGCGTTGCGTTCAAACGGCAAGCCTTCGCGCCGAACGGGTGGTGGCGTTCCGTGGACTCCCTGGCAGCGCTACAATGCGCTGTCGCGTTCCACTCCTAAAGGCGAAGCTTAAGCGTCATTAATTAGCAGTTAATTAGTATTCAGGCATTAATCAGTAATTAACCATTGATTAGTGATTTGTCATCATTTAGTAATTAGTACTCAATTATATGTGACGCCACCACTGCCACAGAAACAGCGAAGGTGGTGCGGAAAACGCTTCCGCCTCTGCCCACTTTAGACAGTCAAAGTGCCCCCTGAATTTTTTCGTTCTGTCTTTGAAATCGGGTACTTGCTGCATTCTTCCTTTCCTACCATAGGCACTTTTGCGCGCGAAATTATGTCCCACCAGTTACTTCTCTGTTGTGTGTTGTCTCTCAAATTTGGGAGAAAAAAAAATGTCACCATAAGGAAAGAATTAATTTTTCCTCGAATTATTGTGCTACGGAGTTCAAGGTAGTGACAACAATTCATCGCAGATAAGTGTACGCGATAGTGGAAGGTAAGCTTTAACAAAAAAAAAGGTAGTTTGTCAGAAACTACAGCAAAAACTACAGCAATCAGGAAGACGTCCGGAACAAATTTCAGCATAGCAAGAAACCTCCAGGAAGTCCGAAATAGGGAAAAGCCTCACTTAAGCGCCCATAGAGACTGTTTGTCTTTATGTTTGATACAAATATTTGTTCTTCCAGATGTTATTTTGTGCACTGCTTATTACACTATGAAGAAGCTGTCTACTTTCCCAACAGCTTAGAGCGCATTTGGTAGATCCTTTTGCTTTTTTTATCTGCCATCTGACTTTCCCTGACTAGGTCACTGAATTTAATCGCAGTTCGCTTGTGTTTCCTCTTCTTGAGCACCTTATCTGATCGGCACTAATGGGATCAGCAAAATTATGGCTGAAGAGGGGCGCAGAGACCATTGTGTACCTTCATTCACCCGTACGAAATTCCCTCGGGGCGGGGTGGTCTGGAAGTGTCTCCGGGACATTATCGTTGGCGCGGAAACGAGGAGACAAATTTTAGACGGCCTAATTATCGGGGTCCTGTGTTCCCAAGGGCGTATGTGGCGCCGCTGGCCGCTTCCACATCGAAACGCTGAGGCAATTAGGGCTACTCCGAAGACCTGTTAGGACTGCTGACGAAAAAAGAAAGCTCTAAGGGTCTTAGTCGCTTTGGGACGTTAAACCCCATAAACCAAACCAAACCATAACTGAGCGAAAGAAGGAAAAGGAATAAGAAAAACTTGTGGCCTGGACATAAGACGTAAATTCAGAGAATTGGTTGATGTCTCAATCAGCTCATTTATAGCCACTTTAATTATATCTTGTTTACTTTCAGATGTCTGATTTTTTCGAATGGTTCTAGCGCAAGCATCAACGGTCGCTTCAATGTAGAAAATACTTCCTTCGTACAATGTGGCTGAAACAAACAATAAACCCAGGAAAACACACAACAGGGCAGTCATAAGCCATTCTTCATGTTTGCTTTCTTGCGCCTGTGCTCGCTTCCATTGTCGTATTTGTTGTCTTCATCGAATGTAGACAGATATTGTTGTATATTTTCTGCCCCTGCTGTACCGGTTAACCACATCTGCTGAAAAGTCCTTTTGGAAGAAGGCTAATACCTCGAAGTTTACCTGTTTTGCCCGTCAGCCCAAGCCTTTCGTTCTGTTTCAGTCAGTAGAAGTAACTTGTGCATAAAGTTTCAGTATTTTTTTTTCTAGTGTGTTCAGTCTGAAAACCTTGTTATCAGTATTCATCGCGGTAGTGTTTATTCCTCCGTGTTCCGTTAATTTCCGCTACTTGCGCGATACTTTGGGCCGATTTTAATCTCTCGAATACACGGTCCGCCCTATGCAAGAAATAGACGCATCCATCACCGGGAAGAAACCTTTTCGATCGCAGGAGCTCCCCTGCCCAACACAGCACCGGGAGCAGATCGCATCACCAACGCTTTAACGCGAAACCTAAGCCTCGATCGAATCTAGACCATGTGACTGAACAGCCAGCTACCTCCCCAGTAGTACCATGTAGAAAAAACCAGATTTCCTAAAACAATCAAACCCTCCTTCGATGCCCTCAGGCCAATTTCTCACACTCCATGCACAGGAAAACTCTACGAACGAGAGATCCAGATATAACTCGAAAACTATATCGAGGCCAACAACGTTATCCCCCCGGGAATTATCGGCTTCCATCTCAGTCTGTTGGTTAGGACACGTTCTTACTTCTAAAAGAAGAAGTGCTGACCCAAATTCCGCTTTATGGCCAGCACTTCATTTTGGCCCTCAACCTAAAAGGGGCATTTGATGATTTGATAGGGCATTCTTTTCAAATTCAGTACCCTGAATTGAGGAGAACGAACATTTCAGTACATCAAGGTTTATCTGACTCAGCCGCCACGATCGGAATCGGGGCCACCCGCCCCGACCCCGTCAGTGTCCAGAACAAGGGTACGTCCCCCTTGTTATTCAATGTCGTCATGATCTCTCTGGATCGAGAAGTCCGCAAGCTATAGACATCGGCTTACAATCTATGACAAAATCTGGACAAACAAGGGTTCCCTCGCCAGAAAACTGCGCTACTGACCGCAGCAACGGTGGCTGTACATTTCCTCTAACTTAGCAGTACGTGCTGTGCTCCAGAAAAATCCAAATTGTTCCAGTCCATGGAAGATGGAACATGTCCCCAGGCTCGGTGGGCATCTATATTTTCATGGCCGTTGGCGTGGATTACGAAAAAGGACGAAGTTCTGTGCGTGTGCGGGGAAGACGACGAGGAGGAATTGTGGGTTCAGGCGCTGGACCGTTTCCAATTTGTTGTGAGGCTCGTCGACTACACCTACCTGCACATACGAGTATATTCATTCTCTTTTTACGAATATATTTCTTCTGACTAGTGTATGCAGCGTCACAAAATCGAAGGTATGAATACCACCCTTTTCCTGGGCCTATGGATTACGAGCAAGGGGTAGGCTTCTCACACCGCCGCAAATCGCAATCCATTATCAGACGCATCACTAAGCACCGCCAAGAAACGATGACCCATTTCGTCTGGTGTATGCCCTTATATTGAACGAGATCACCTGCGGTCTCTCCAACACAGTGTGAAGAGAATTACATTGATCCAGTCGTTCAGTGTTTGTACTACGCGGTCATAGGCCTCCGCATAAATACGTTTAATGAAAAGATCTTAGCCCTCGGAGTGCATGATACTTTAGATAAGTAACGTAGCACAAGAGGCCAGCCACCAGGGCCTCGTGGCGAGCAGTGATCCTCAAGCAGGAAGGCACCCCTGAAGACCCACGAGCTCTGGTATCCAAACACTCACTATCGCATGGGATCCGTCACCACATTCCGGTGCCCCCAATACAAACGGACATGCACCATTGGCTGCAGGCAGACCGCCGCCTGGCCAGGGTTCTGCACTTACGCTAGCAACTCGAAAAAGCCACTTAAGTAGTGCATGTAAAGGTATCAGCCTAGCCGGACGGTGGCGCTTTAGTGGTAGTGGCCCTCGACTACACTTTCAACTTGGTTTTAACGGCTTCTGTACTAGCTGAGAGCTCAGACGCAGCAGAGGCCGCTCAAGTCACACCAGCTATAAACACTTTGATAATATGGATGCCCCTTCCCACATTGTCGCCTACTCTCACAGGCCGACCAACTACTCGAGCGGTGATCGCCCTGGGCTACTGCCTCACCGAACATCAAAACTTTACGTGGACTGCTCGCCATGAGGGCTTCGAGGAGAGCGAGGGGGTCTACGCTGTAGCTCGAGATCTTACCAATGAAGCGGAGCTGCCTACCCCCTCCTCCTCATGGACATTTTGCATGGGTTGCTTAAGACGACGTTCCATAGGAACCTCCAGGTGAAACATGGACGTCCGATAGCAGCTACTTTAAACTGATAAACACGAGAACAGGAAGCGGGGTCGCGCAGCGTAGATAGTCTAATGACATGCGCTACACTCTTAAAAAAAGTTAGTAAAAAGGCAGCAAAAAGGCAGTAAGCGCAGCAGTTACTAAATCTGACTTCATTTTACTACTTTTTATCCGCTATTACTACCCTCTTCAAAGTATAGTTAGTATAGCCTTTCCTACCTTTTTACTATGATCGCTAGTTACTACCTAGTATTATAACCGTTGATTTAATCGTAACAGACTGTCGAGCCAATAAATTGGTGTGGTAATTAAACATTTCTGCACGGGCGTATGATATAGACTAAGCTTTTTCTACAATCTCGACTTCATAACTAACGCTGGTTTCTTAGCTCAACCGTTAAGAGCCATTAGCCCGTAAATAAGAGTCAGATTTAAGGAGTATATAAGAGTCAGAAAGACTTACCTGCGCACGCGCAGTGCGCGAGTATGACTTCCTGATTTGTGATTTTCTTGCATTCTGACCCTTTGTGTGCGCACGGTAAGGTCGTTGACGCCATAATCTCGCATAATTTGCACATGTAATGCGCGATAAGCCCAAATCTAAGTGTGTGATTTACGGCCAGCACGCTCTGATAGCTCTGTCTTGTTTCAGGAATTAGTGAAATTGACTCTGAAGCGTTTTTCTTTTTCCAGTATTCATAAATTTGACAAGCCACGCCAGCACACCGTACGAAGAATCTAGTAAAAAGGCAGCAAAAAAGCAGTAAGCGCAGCAGTTACTAAACTAAAACTAAAACCGGAAGTTGACGGCGTACAAATCTCTGGTAAGGCCTGTGCTTGAACACGCCTCGGCAGTCTGGTCACCGCACTTCGCTAAAGACATCACTAAACTAGAAAATGTGCAGAATAAAGCAATAAGATTTATATATAAACGTTATGACCGCCAGTTCTCTCCCACAGCTCATGCCCGCACCTTATCACTTGACACACTTCAACACAGACGCATATGTAATCGCCTTATCACTCTTCACAAGATCATCAACAAATGCATTTATGTTGACGCCCCGATTTTCTTTTCTTTCGCCAGTTCTTCAGCACGTGTCACTCGCCGTACTAACCCGCTTAACATTGTGCCGTTTATGCCGTTTTTGGACTGTTTCAAATATTCATTTTTTCCTTCCACAGTCGAGCTACGAAGTAATTTGGATATTACATTACGTCAGATGTCTGTTGACCGCTTTGCGCAAGAATTGTCTAATCATGTATTTTCTTATTAATAGCACACTTTTGTTTATGTAAAAAGTCCGATTCACACTTGTTTATGCACTTTCCTACTGTTTTATCTGTTTTCCATCCTCTGCACCACTCCTGCAATGTCCCAACTGGGATAGCAGTATTTGTAAATAAAAATAAAAAAAAACATATGCGAGTTTTTATTCATTTTCGTAGTAAATACTGCTAGCTTCCCGTTACTAACTGCGGCTAGCAGCCGTTACTAACTGAATGACTTAAGAACTGTTACTATCCTTCCGGTTACTAACTCCAGTTACTAAGAGAGTAGTAACATATGTAACCACTAGTTACTACCCCAAAGTTATTAAGTACTACTACCTTTTTTCTAAGAGCGCACCACTCGTGGTGGCTATCTAAGAAGATAATTTAAGGTGTGCAAAAGCAAAAGAAGCGAGTACTACGTCAGTAATCACGTTTTACTCGATGAAGTTGGTTGAGAGCAAAGCGTTTAGTACACTCTGAATCATGGTAGGAGAAACAAAGGTGAAAAGGGGCGAAGGATCAGTTCCAACAGCCAAGAACTCCCCTTCTACAAAACGAATTCGAACGAATCTTAGCTGAGGAGGTTCATAAAAACATGTCTTTCAGCATCAAAGTTCACCACGCCTCTATTAAAAAGTGTTTCAAGGGCTCAATAATACACGTTCGCTGCCCCATGGGTGACCGGTGAGCCACGTCCCTTATGCAATCGGTTCGGGAACGAACGCTGAATAAAGCCCCTTTGAGAAGGCTCTATGCATTCGTTGATTCTTTCATTTGCGATATCCTTCCGGTTAAAAAAAAAAGTACATGAGAGTGTCACCAAAATAAATAAAAATATTCACTGAACAATAATGTAAAAACTATAAAGTTGTGCCGATTATTACAATATTACAAGGAATATTTCAGTAGCACGCGTAAACATTTTCGATGCAACAGCGTCTTTCCACAACAAGTATGGAGGTTTCCGCTTCATTTCTTGAAGCCGACCGATACACGGTACGTGTTGCATATTCCAGCAATTCTCTAGCTAATGAGACGTCTCTCATAACACAACCATTTTTGTGTCTGTTCAATGAGCACGTAAAGGCCACAGGTAAAGCAATGTTCCTACTGCCTTTCGCGGTGACAGGCCATTTAGTAAAGCTCTTTTCGTGAAATAGGCTAACCTCAAAGGCAAAAAAAACAGCTCTCTAGGCACAGTGGGCCGACGAGTAGCCTGAAAGACAATCAATACATGAAGCGCAAACAAGAATCGGCTGTTGTTCTTTTAGAAAACTGTCATCCCCTTCGCCTTTCTCATTCAATCTATTGGCTAAGAATCTCTCCGCATTGCCCTCTCTTGCTTGGAATTTTGAAATTTGGCTCTACGTGGCTCTGCTATCTGGTTGTCATCTCGAAATTTATATAGGAAGCAACATCGGGCTTTGGGAGCGCGTCAGCACTATAATTTACCTGCTGAAAGTGGTGGTTTCGTTTGATCTAATAGCTTTTCGCCAACCGAGTCAGTGCGATGTTTTTATCAATACCTCCTCAGTCCATTCATATCTAGAGCGCAAAGACATACATGAATGAGAAGAAAACTTCAGCCTCCTTTCTCAGCACGTGCCGTTATCCCTGGCCCAGTTTTTGTTTCGTTTAGTGCTGCAAGAAATAGCACGCATAACGGTCATAAAAATACCGGCTTCAAACGCATTGAAAGATTTGCGGTAAACAACAACCCGATAGAATGGAGTCGCGCGAATGAAGAGAGTTGAGGTAATAGAAAGAAACAACAGTGGTGCAGGAACTCCTGACTTCTAAAATATATAAACTTCAAGTTTTAGTGCCCTGTAGCCTGGAGTAACACTACATTACAAAACTACAAATCGCTATGTTTACTTATTTCTCGTGCCCCAGTTTCCTTGTATCACAGAAAATGTTACCTACGCCCTACGCCAGCTGCTCTGGTCCTTCGACTGGCTCTTTCTACAATTCGTAGTGCACGTTGACAGGGACTTGCTGCTTGTTCTTCAAGTTTTCTAATGGAATTTGCCTGAAGGAATTTTATTGCACTCATCCATCTCTATGAACTCCCTGACGGTTTACTTGATCTGTTACCTTTAATAATAGTTTTCCGTTATAAATACATGCGTGTCACCCCATAAAACTTCCCTTATTTAAATATCCTGCCTAATACTGTCGTATTATGCTTAATATCAAGCTAGTTTAAACATCAGAGTTTCAAGAAACACAACACAGCTTACGAAAACAACTCTCCCACGTTTCCAGAAAAAGCATGCATGAAAGCTGAGGTATATTCATTGCCTCACACAATCAGTAACACGCATAACAGACACATAAATGCCTGTATGATCACAAGCAAGCCAATTTGAGTTGGTTAAGGTAGATTTTGCCTGTGCTATCGCGAGCAAGTCAAACTGTCCCCACTTTCTCGACATGTAAATTAGGCTTAGGCTGTCTCTGACTGTAGTTTTTTAGATTTTGAAAGGTTTAGCGCCACCCACTAAATCCCGAACTTTTGCAGCACCTAATTCTAGCTAAGAGTTGTGAGCCTCATGTGTGAATTCTGAGCTGAATATTAAAATAATCTTAAGTACTAGGAGGAAGAAAGTCATATTGGGGTTTGAGTACACTGCGCTTTTTCCACTAGTTGAGAGAGTTAAGCATTCACAAATACATTAAGCAGTATTACTAATGTAGAGAGATGTTTTCAAAACACATGTATTTTCAGACGTAAATTAAAATATAAATATAACATAAACTAATATATTACAATATAAATGTTGCAATTAATATAAAAATTTATGAAGCAGTGAGGCTGTAATCCGTACAAAATGCAGGAATCAAGATTAAGCCAGGCAGGAGCAATGAGGATAATGAAAAGCAGAATAAATTTGAAATTCCTCGGCTTGTCGTTTTCAGCGTGTTTAGTGGCGAACTTTTGGGAGAGTCTTGCGGCAAGGCGGTAGGAACAATTTTACATGCCAGCTTTTTGCTATACATGGTATTGATAAAGTTATTCCGCTGTTTGTAAGAGGCCTCAGTTTATGGCGGCGTACGGGAATGCTTCGCTCTTAGTGGCGCCTGCAGCTGACGCTTGAGGGCGATATGCTTTGCGGCAAGATTTTACCACCCAGTCGTAGCCATATCCGCGCTAGTTATACAAGGTGTTTCTCCGAATTCTTTACGCATTTTTTTAAACAGGCTTTCTGAGTTAGAAGAGTGCCTTTTCCGGCACAATATTGTCAGTGATATAGTACACCAAAATACAGCAAGAAGGTGCTAACTAGCGGGCTTGTAAAGTAATATTGGGTAGTTATCTTTAACTACTTCTGTTAGGCTCCTTAATTACTGAGAGGCGTGTAGTCCACCATAAGCAATATCCATATCAGATTTTAGAATTTCGAAAACGCGGTTACCCTCGGTGCTGTCGCCTAGCAAATTTTGTCGACATCGCGCCGAAACACATGCGCTTTTTAGTAGTTTGCAGGCAAAGGAACCTATCCAGTGCACATTAGTCATTGAAACTCAAGTTGGCACATCTCTCGCATCCTTTTCTTCGCGTCCACTCTTGCTTATAAAAAAGTGAAATAGAATTTTGTGTCGCCATCGCAAACGTGTGGCTTAAAGCAAAAGGAATAACAAAATGGTCAAGGGAGGGTCACCTTAAATCTACATTCCGCATTATTTATTATTCGCTGAAAATACACATTGACGCTGTATAGACTTGATGCTTTTCTTTTTCGGTTGTTTCGTTTTATTGCGCATTGTTCAGAACTTTACTTTCCAACGATCCCTTTCAACATCACCCGTCGTTCAGGATGGAGTACACAACAGGAAAGTGTTCTTTTTAGTCTTACAGAGAAGTTACGAAAAGACGGAGGTGTCGAAGTACGCTGTGCCTAAGCCACCTGCGTTGCCACTGAGTGAGCAACAAGAAAATGATGCAACCAGGCGGTAGAAAAAACAGGTCCTTGTTGGTGCGATCATCGGTTGAAAACAAAAGCGTGCTTCGGGATGCGGCTAAGGATCTTAATAAATCTAGGAGAACTGAGACAAGAAATTTCGAGTGTTTTCTGCATTGCTTACCAGAAACAAGGCACTAGAGCGAAGAACTATCAGCTTCGTTAGGACAAGATGACGATCCCAACATTCGCAAGTGTCTGTATTCGCCTGCCCTTTTGCTAACCGCTGCATTTTGTGCGCACCCTTGTTTAGGGAGGGTGAGCATGTGGCATCCGCAAGTTCAAAACATTCATGACGGGGCGCTGCAGTGCTTTTATGAAGCAGTTTTTGTGTCTGTTGCGCTATGATCACCGAGAAAATGTTAAAATTCACATTACCGAATGTCCTCTTGTGCTGCAGGATTCAACTTAACTGTATTTCCTAATCAGCCTAAAACACGAAAAGGGCGAAAATCACCTCATCGACTTCTAAGTGTATACTTTTTCCTTTAATCTCTGTAGGATATGTTGGGCGCAGTTGGTCGAGGTTGTTTTGCTCTTCGCGCATATTAACACAATTACTTTAAGGGTCCAGTGTCAGAGAAAAGCCGGTGTCGTCGTCGTCGCCGTACGCGTCGTTGGGCGAGAGCAAAACACCCTGGTTGATTCGATTTCAAAACATTTATTTCTTCAGAAAATGCAAATAAAGATGCTCCGTGCTAGGTGGCTGTCAGCCCACGCCTGACAGTGACCTGAATAGCCGATTCCATGGCCCGGGTTTGAACGACCAGGTCTGAGCTGACCAACACGGACTCCCACTCCTGGAGAGTACGACCTACTATTAGAGATTCCAGTGGCGGCTCCTCTTCAAAGTTCTAGAAAATGGGATCGCAGGTGGCTATTTCGCCACATAGTATCCATTCTGGGTCGTAATCATCGGGATAGATTTTTTATATTACGTAAGATGTCATGACCGATCGCATCTGGAGTCGCCTCCAGGTGGTCCCCTGCTCCTTATCTGACGCTTTTTCTGGAGGGGCGAAGATTCTCCTTTCTAGTTTAAAATTATTAGTAATGACGTGACATGATGCCAGGTCATCCTTTGAGAAACTCTCTGCAACTACCGGGTCCCCTGCTCGGCTGACGAATACTCGAGCTTTGACGTTGCGCCGATTTGTTACCAGGGTTTCCCGAGTGAGCCGGGCCCCATAAGAATTCAGTTTCGAAGGAAGTAAAGAATGATTTAAAACCGCGAATAAGTAGACGTGCATTTGGACAGCAGCCACAATTCTAATGTCGTTTCCTGTAACCTGAGAAACGCAAAGCCTCTATAAATCAAATTTAGTTAATCGGGATTTTGGCTGGGAATCGAACTGAAGATCTTCGGAATGCTAGACGTGCCGCTCCGTACTGGCCAGGAAGGGCTGATTATTTCACGCTGAAAAAAGGTGGACCTAGTGAATGATTTGCTCTTTTCGACTTCACGAACTCTTTTCCTTTCGTTCACGGGGTTTGACGTCCCAAAGTCACTCAGGCTGTGATCGACGCCGTAATGGAGGGCTCCGCAAAACTTCGAGAGCCTGTAGTTCTTTAACGTGCACCATTGCACACTACACGGGCTCGTAACATTGGCCTTCTTCGAAAGGCGATACCGCGGCCGAGATTGAACCCGCGGCTTTCGGGTCAGCAGCCGAGCGCCATAACCATATAGCCACTGCGGCGGCCAACGAAGTGTTAAACTCTAAAAAAGACGTCCTGATGCATACATAAAAAATTATCAGGATGCTAGTTAATAATTATGTCGTATTGTGATGCTGAGTAGACGAAGCGAACGGGTCCCGGTAAGCCTATCATGTTCTGCTCTTAAAATCGAACCTTGAGCATCCCCCTCTTTGTCACTGTGTAAATTTTGTTTGCCTGATGTACTTTTATTTTTCTTATAATAATGTTGTCACAGCGCTTTCTGCCGGCTGGTTAATCAAACATGTTGTAGACGTGCCGTCTTGCTCCCAAATTTAGCCATAGTCAAATGTTTCTGTGCTTTGCAGTAATGGCTGCATGGAGGACCACAGTTTGTGGCAGTGACGTATGCGCACATTTTTAAAGCTTTTTTATAAACATTTCCAAGACATTCGCAGTTCATATCACTGCACGTTCCAACCGTACTTGCTCACATATAGTGAAAGGAAAAATGGGTGCACGTAAAGCTAAGTTTCGCTCTTCTTCTCTGATTAATGGTCACTCACTATTTGCACCCGCTTGCTGGAGCAGTCAGCTTCTGGTTGAAAAGGGAGGTATTTGCATAAAAGTGAAGTTAATCAGAAGAAACGCCCGTCACCGTTACAAATGCAAACAAGGACATCTTTCTTCTATTTCATGCAGCGATCAAGAGTTCACAACAAGGCAATTCGGACGAAATTCGGGTCAGCAGCTTAATGGCGTGACCTCTAACCAACGAGATTGCACGTTGCTCAGTACTTCTGCACGACATGGCATCATTCCGCTCTCTGCTCCGCAACTCATAAAGGGCACCCCAAAGCCTCTTCTAAACCCAGAATGAAATATGAATTAATGGTGTCTGAGAAGAAGATACAGACCTTTCATTATTCTTCGCCTTCAGGGTTTTTTCGGTCGGGCCATTTAAGCGTCCGTTCCCCTCCAACTTCCGGCCCCCCCTGAAAAGCGAAAAGGAACGAAAACCGGCACTTTCGTCTCACTAGAGGTCCACGGATCAAGATTCCCCACTACACTGCCGTAAAAGGAGTGAAATCGTTTGCTCTTTTTCTCTTTATTCCCTGATAGGTTCTTTTTAGTTTAATGCCAAGGGCGAAAATGTTTGCCAAGCACTAAGATTAGTCTAGTCGGGAAAGAGAAGGAGTCCGAAACTCCTTGAGGAAGAAAAACGGAGATCAAAATGAGGCGTGTAAAGAATCCTGGCGTCTGGAGAGGTGCAAATACTCTTAATGTAGTTTATAGTTTCGTTTACATTTTGAACAGATGTTCCAACCGACCTTTCGCTCCAACTAACCAGGTTCAGCCGAGGTGAACCACAGCCCAAGTTTTTTTTTGTGATGTTTTTGGTTCTTATTTGGTGCTTGCGTGTCCCTCGTCTCTTATTACAATAAATTCGTGGTAAGTTTTCACTTTTCTTTCACAGAAACAAAGAATGGTTTTACTGATGGGGGACACAGAAGCCTAATATAAACGCCAAAAAAAGCCTGAAGGAAAGTAGTAGCAGAAAAAAAGGTAACAACTAAGACGCGCGCAGAGGGACTATATACAGAATTGCTAAACTCATGACCTTTGTTCTGCGGAATAACTAAAATAGTTAAAGGGTGAACTTCCTCCTTTTGGCAACGCTAAGAATCTTTGTATGCAGCGCAATGCTACACTGGTGCCTTGAATTTGTACGATGAAAAGTATTCGCACGTCACATCTGCGGTTTGCGAACGCTGGCTGCATTCGTTTGATGTTTGTATCATTGCTACAACACTGGTCGGTATAGCTACAATTTACATATCGGCCGGTTGCTCATTTTCTACGAGCAATGCACAGTACTCCAAGACCGTCCTAGAGTTAATTTACCAAACTTTCTCATATAGCTTTGACAGTAAGCTGCCTTTATTGCCTAATGCAAAATGCGGCCTTCAGTGCACACCATGAGGTTACTTTCTTGGAGCTCTCGCATTTTCCGGCATCTTTGTTTGTAACTACTTCCACTCACTAGCTGCGCATTATTCTGAGTCTGGATGGAAGAGTTGAAACCGTTTTTGTTTGCTTCTCTCTTGTGTCTTCTCCCCTGCACAGTTTTATGTTTTGTAATCATGCCACACTAACTAGCCCCTCATCGCTCACTCTTGGAATGTTGACATCATTTTTATTGCTTACCCCTTTCCCTTACGCCACAACGTCATAGCCATTCTTTCGTTAGATTGGTGCTCATAGTAGGCACCGCGCAGAGACATTTAGGAGATGTTTACATTTCCTCGTCAGTGTTAATCGTATTTTGCAACAGCGGTGAAGTCAGAATATCGCCCATTCTTTTTTTGGAAGTTGTGAGCTAAGTTGCCTAATATTCTCATTTGCACTGTTTTTACTTAGTGCGGTCGAGACAAGAGACCTTAGTATTGGGTAGGGTAATGAGACTTGAAGAACATAACAAAAATTCTATATTTGGGAATGAAAGATTTTGGTCTGTTGATGTTCATGGGAAGCTAAGGCAGAAAGCCCCATGACTAACGTCTGCGGCCTCCACTAGCTGAGGTAGAAAACACTTTTCTCTAAAATTTCAGCCCAGAGAAATATCATCTCAAGGCCAACGAGAAGCTTGCCCCTATTAAAAACCTACGGGCACCGGGCGGTACTGTGGGCTCCACCCCATCACGAATGCTCACATGTCGTTCATGAGGCTCTAAATCTTTTTGCAGACCACCATTATATGGTGTAGAGTATGAAAAGCAGAAGTAAGGAATCGCACCATGCAGAAAGGTCGAAGTACTCATGTTGCTGTTGCGATCAGTAAAATGCTATTACCTATGTTTTCCGCAGTCACGGAAGGCTTAAATATGTAGGGGCAAAAGTGTTAGAGGTATTATATAGATACAAGTTTGGATTGTTGTTTTCCTAGTAATGTCATTTAAGAAGGTTCCTGTGCTTATGTTACACTTTCCGGAGTGCCTAAAAATGCCTCTTAGTTGAATCCAAATTACTTGTACAATACTATAATGCAGTTTTATTCGCATGCAAATCCAGCACTTCTTGTTACTTTTTCCTGAGACAACGTGCGAGGTGTACACAACCAGTATTGCTCATAAACTACATTCGGAACGAATGTGCTTTAGTTCCTTCAGACGCGCATGCCTGGAAAAAGATCTTCCGATGATTATGCGCGCTTGAATTAAAGGAGTCGAAAACCAAGGTAAAAATATCAGGAAAGCGTTCCCTCTGCAGAGAACCAGCCGCTACGTTCCGTGGTTTGCATTGTTCTTTGCTTTCTTCAGCTGTTTCAACAGCGCAACAAGAAGCATAGCATACAGTGGACACGGAAGCTTGAGGCACATTTGTTGAACGCTTTTCCATGCACCCGCAGTCAACTTAGCACTCATCTGAATGCGTACCATTGACCACCCCCATGGTCCTTCTCCTTTCATTGATATACCTTCATTCTCCTTATTATCCCGTATTTTCCTTCGTCTATACATTGATAAAATAAGAAAAAAAACTGCAAAGAATGTTTACTACATTCGAATCGGATCGAAAGCCCGGATTTGTGCTGCGTAGAGGACGACAGTGAGCAGGCAGTGCCGCGGGACGGAGCAGATGGAAGTTGATGAAGACGACGTTCTCCAGTGCACAGCGCGAGGGTGTTGTGCAGTTAACCACGAAGCGTGTTGGCTGCGGCGATAGTGGTCGCAGCCAACACGCCTCTCGCTGAGTGGCCCTTAAAAGAGATTTGTTCGCGCAGCCGCGGGTTTGACTATCAGTCATAGATATTGAATCAATTTATTTTTCTCTTTTTCATGACCTCTAACTCAGCTGAAGGTCCAATTTCCATGGTCCGCGATTGAAGCCGGAGGTCCCATAGTGAATCTTTCGCTTCGATAAAACAACCTACAAGGTCTGATGTAGTCCATCAAAAAATTCCACGGCCCAGAAAAAGAACCCGCGATACATTAGTGGTGCGGGAGAGTCCCAATCTAGGGTCTCAATCTACTCTGTCCCAGAAAAAGTAAAATCCTCGTCGGTTGCTCTGTGTGATAAATATAAAACAGACCTCGTGACGAAAGACATCAGTGCAGATATATAAACCTCAGAACGCTAAAGTGTTCTATGGTATAATTGCAAGACAATTGATAGATAAAAATATAGAACATGAAGCATGCTATTGCTAGCGCTGATTAAACAGCTTTCCTCACGGTCGCTGATTTTCTCAACTTTGAAGTCAGAGCTTTACTAATGGTGTAATCGTCAGCCTTCCCTGGCACATTCAGAGGCTGCTGCCCTTGTTACTCCTGCAAATGTGCGGTGGCGATGACTTCCTTTGCGATATCGATTATTCCCATGTCCAGCCGGGTTTATTCAAGGCCCTCTGCGACATTTTTTTAAGGGGGTGCTGGTTATGTAGCGGGAGCAGTGTTGATGTAGCCTAGCAAAAAGAAGTGAACATGCAAGTGGATAAAATTACGCCCTCAATTCGACCTTTGTAGGGTTTTCGTCTCCAATTTAGTCATCGCAGTGTAGCGAATATGTAGGGCTAATTACAGCGAAGAATAATATAGTTGATGTATCAGATAAAAATGATAATAGATGTACCATGTTCCTTCTAGTTTTGTATAAAATTTTTATATATGATATGGGCTAATACATTGACACAAAGTAATCAACCCTAAGTTTGAAGAAAAGGCTTTGGTTTTCAGAAGAAAAAATTATTATCCCAAGGGGCATAAAAACGCACTTTTTCCAAAATATAAAATTTCACTCACCCGGAACATTTCTTTCCGTTAATACCTACACGTGCAAATATTTTTGCTTTGAAGCAGCACTACAACTTTTTGTTCTTGGAGTTTATCAGCAAAATAACAAAAGCATTATTTGAAAAACTTGACGAAGAAAACTACTTCTCTCGTTCTTGCTGCTACCGCCAAGGAATATGCGTACTTCCAGGCGGTTTTCTTTGTTTTTTCAGTTGCGTGTTAAAATTTTTTGTATACCGAAAATTGAGAAAATGGGCAGCTTTCATTGCAAATTCCGGGGGAGCCTCACGCTTTCGCCGCCACTGGATATTTTTCACAATGTTTGCTCGACCTTTGTAGGCGAACGGCGGTCTGGTAGTGCCAGCAAATCGCCGTGGCTCGCGTTTTGGCGATTACGTCTAGCTTGAACGCCGGAAACTACACTGCTAAGTGCAGCTCAACTACATTTTGTACACTTAACGAAACATGTTAGAAGAAGGTAAGTGACGCCAACCAAGTAAAATACAGGAAAAACACGACGTTTCGGGACCGGCTCGGCCCCGAAACGTCGTGTTTTTCCTGTATTTTACTTGGTTGGCGTCACTTACCTTCTCCTAACATTAAATTTCCCAACCAGACAGACTTCTGTCGAATGTTTTCCTTTGAGTCTTAACGAAACATGCATGCTCCACAGTTATGCAATATATAAATGTCTTCTGTTGATTAGATGGCAAGCTATTTAACCGCTAATATGTCATTTTTTGGTCCTTTTTAGAGCACTGGTTATAAATGACTAGCAACTGGAGCCAAAAGCTGCTCCGTACCTCCCTCAATTAACATTTAATTAAAACGTTCCAGAAGTAGACCTCCCCCCTCTTGTTTTTTCTTTTTTTGGTGGAGACGGATGTTAAAAAACTTGACTAAAGCTGGCAAATGAAACAAAAGTAGTGTTTTATGCACTACATTTTTTGGTCATTGCACTCCTACCGACAATTATTTTTTTGAAGAACTCATGCAGTTTAAATGTAAATACATCTATCTTTCTAATAAAATAAAACTTGTATTTCTTTCACAACAAGAAAAACTATGGCAATCACATAAATATTAAAATGACCTGAGGCAATAATGCTATAGGTCGCTCGCTTTAAAAGATAATTTACACCATCAGTTTTCTTAACAGTTCTTGAATGGCATTTCAAAGCGACCTTTAAAATTAAAGGAAGTACTTTCCATAGGGATCGACTTTTTTTAGCGCATTGGCTCGTTTTTTTTTGTTCTTTTTTACTTAGCAGGCTATCTTCTTCGCTTTGGGTAAAAGTCGTCTGGCAATTGTTTTACCTCTATAGATAAGCTCGTCTATTAAGTTTGTCTTAATATGTCTTGTTCGAGCTTGGAAGTTTTGCAGGACGATCAGTACGGATGTAGCCGGGTTGATTTTTTTATACTCACAAAAGCTGCTTCAGCTACGCAAATAATAAGACTTATAGAGCTGCTTCGAAAGTGCACGATTCCGCAAGATGAAAGTGGGTTCCACCTTCATCAATACTGCAGACACTGCAGAATTCATCATTGCAGACATGAATGCTCACCATTTATAAATAATTGTAAACACAGAACGTTGCACTGGGTTTTGTTTCTGCAGTTTTTGTTGCTGAATTCAAGCCAAAGTATACTCGCTATCACTCCTATAAAGCACCGCCTTCAAAAAACTTCTGTGTCTTTTAACTCACGGCCTGAGCCAACTTTCCCGAAGCTCTAGTTGAGCACACCACGGCCATACTGTTTTGTATCCTACAAAAACAATCAAGCACATTGTTCGCTATAATCGACAATGTCTCTCTATAATGCGCGAATAGCTATTCCTCAGTAGAGTCGGGACACTTATTTCCGCCACACCCCGCGTTATCAAACTTATTTCTCCCTCTTTTAAATGTTAATTCAATTATCGATAACATGTTCACAAATTCCCGGTCTCCAGAAATTAGATCTTTCGTTAGAACAATAAATGAGTGACCTGAGCTCAAGCACGAAAGAATGAAATGAACCATCCTAAATGGCGTTTCTCAACTGAAGCGCAACCGCGCGTATGCTACAGCTTTCCTCATCGGCATTAAACACAGTCTCCAGCATCACTCATGGAGCGCTGGGCTGAGCCTGTTTTACCGTTCCCAATTCCGGGCGATATTGAGTCTGCGAGGTTAACTTCACTTCGGCCATAAACGTGCTACTCTGTTTTAAGCCGCAGCTTTGCGAGGAAAACAGGCCGTTAAGCTAGCGCCTTACTTCTAACTCTTTCATTCGTTCAACTAGCGCACGGGTTTGGCAGATATTGCGGCTGTAAAAAGTGAAGGCTACGGGAACGACTTTCTTCCCGGATGTGTGCCTCTGCTTTCCCCGTTGACTTGATGCGAAACTGCGCTACGGAGCGGAATTAGGCCATGGCCTCAAGCGAATTCGGGGGAGTTTAGTCAGTAAAGAAAGAAAGCTAATCGGGATCGATTTAAGAGTAACTCTCGGAGGGCCGCTTCTACAGAATCAGAGAGAGGCGTTCAAATGTGGCCCCGTCCATTATTAGCACATATAATATCTACTAACTTTGCTTAATGCAGCCTATCACCGCTGAAACAAGGCTTATAAAGTCCACTATACATTGCTGATAAGTCCTTTAGCAAGCAGATACAAACCTGCTTTCAGGCTGAGCTTTCAGGGACAAAAGTAGTGTAGTCACCTACGAACAACGCTACAATAAACTTCAACCGTTTCAAATTATGTGCTTCCAGGCATGCAGGAGCTAAAAAGTAGTGTAATATTAATAAGCTCAACGGCTTACGTTGAGGGTTGTTTTCTTGTTAGACAGCAGAAATTCCAAACTTGATGGCATTAAAACACATTGCAATAGGACCTGTTACTGCTTTTCCAACCCTTTGGCGAATTATGGAAGTTCCCTCGAAAGCCATCAGTAGCAAGGAAGTGGAAGGAAGTATTGTATGCTGCTCGCCCATTTCTGAGGCACACTGGCACCAAAAACATTCAGGAGGTGACTCTCAGCGGGTCTCCTAAGTAGTTAGCCTCCAGACATCTCTGAACCATCACTCCAAATCCTTATTTTTACTCAAAAACTCTGAGAAGAACGTCTGTTTGTGGCGGTGGCCCACTCAGACAAAGGAGCAACCGATGCGGTTGCGGGCCACTATAATCCTTGGCCTACTTCGTGGCGCGCTGCAGAGTGGCGAACATTTTGTGAAAATCGCCAATACGACCATGCAAGTGATGAAATGACGAATTCAGATGCGCAGAAAGAAGTAGGGAAAAGTGAGCCCTCCGGATCAATTTGAAACATTTTCAGACGGATCTGTAAAGCGCATGCGGCAAGCGCATATGTGCATCATTTCAAAACGTTTATATGCATAAAATGCGACCGCAAGAACTTGTACACAGTTCGCAAACAAATTTTCTAAGAACGGAAGCAATAAAAGCACTGCCGTTACGTGGTATGAACTGCTAGCTGCAACCTTAAGTCTACAGCCTTTAGGGGCCTATATGTGACCACACCAAAATATTTGAGAAATTTACTGATTATTATTATTCGATGCGTTCGTCATTGTATTCCTAGCAGACTTTCCAAGAAAGTAGATGATGGTATTTATTCTAAAGCCCTAAAATCCCGGTAGAAATACTAGTGAACCGCGATGAAAGCACCATTAAAGCGTACGATTTTTCAGGCTTACAGGATAGAGTACTGTCCATTAGCGATCACAGTAGAATACGAGGGATAACTGAGGGTGGTACCCGTCAGGGTTGAGTGCCCCAGTGGCACCGGATAGCCGCCGGTGATACAATAAGTAGAAGCTTCCCCATCGCCTGGTATTCAACATTCTGAGGTTAATTGCTTGCTGAGTGGTCTTTGACCGCGCCCGGAGTAGCCAAAAACATCACTTGCAATGGCACTCTTAGCCGCAGAAGCCCATGCGCCATAAAAAAAAACATCATTATCATCAGAAGACGGAGCATTTACCTTCAAGAGACGAACTGCTTGAAAGGTACGACCTCTTAGGCCAGCGTGACCGTTTACTAATGGCCATGTATGAAACTTCATCCAACGCATAAGACATCGATTGTGTACACGTTATTCCAAGCAATAATTAAAATCTACCTGCACTTTTGTTAACGTATTACACTGAAACGATTTCGTCGCTACAGCGGAACAATACCAGTAAGTAATTTTAAGACTAATCGCTCAGACTAGACCTGCAACCTCAGCATCACAAGAAACCGAAATTTATGACAAGTCAACTACCCAGGTACCTACCAGTAAAACGAGTTAAGGTGAAGGCGAAAACAAGGAATGCCAGCGAGTATTTCCACAAATAAAAACGCGCATAACGCTGGTAGACAGAAATAACAATACTATCAAGAGAAGAATGCCCAATGTGACTAAGGCTATCGACACAGTGCGATAAACGACTCCTTTCTGCCACCGAAATGCCGCAACGTACTAGAAGAAAAAGACAACATACGAAAGCACGCCGAATCGAGAGCCCAGCTTGAGCAGCGCTACATACCGATGCGAAGGTTTATGCCTTCTGATATCTCCGAGAACAACACAAAAAAAAAGTGGTAAACCTAGAACGATAGAGACAGAAGGCAGGCTGCTAAACTACAGCTTCGGGCACCGACGAATGCAAAGGAAAGGGTTATTTCCGGCCACGAGGCATGTCACGAGCATCGACACCTTCGCCGCTCCTGGAAGCTGCTTATGTTTATCTACCGATCCTGTCTATTGTCAGAACTCGCAGTGGGGTTTTCCAAAACTCGTGCGTTTTCCCAAGCCATATTTCTCTTTCTTTCACTTTCCATTGTTTCACACAAAGAAAACAAGTAATACAGTCTGATATCCTCCTTTGTGTAGACAACTGTCCTTGCAATCAAAGAAAATAAAGAGGCGAGCGACAACACGCCCTGGTCACAGTGTCTTTTTTTTAGGTTTGGTGGCTGTCCCCCTTTCGCCAACTGTCCATAAGAAGGGGGAAGACGGCTGCTCGAGCTGCTCTTTCGCAAGAAAAACCTGAACGGCTCCCGGAGAGCATTTGTGAGGGCCCAAGCGAAGATTGGAATAGGGGAAGCGAATTCCTCGGAGGGATGAGGCAGGCGAGCTGTTCGCTAATTGAATCGGTCCCCCAGCGGCAAGCTTCGCGTGCCCTAATTACGAGATCAGGTCACACCCCATCTTCGACTGCTATGGTGGACAAAGGCCTGGAGCAGTTCCCGAATTTTCCATCTACGTATGTTCTTTTGTGCTGTGTGGTGCACAGAAACCAATGGAACAGTTCCAGGTTACTGTTTTTGTTACTCGCGAACACCGCACACGTTGAGAAACTCACTCGTTTCTCTCATCTACTGTAAACAACACCAATTCTGCAAGGCCCTACTTGTCGCGTTTTCAGCGAATCACATTTCGTTTGCGAATAACTTTTGCTGCGGATAATTTTGGAGAAAGCATTACTTATAATGTGACTAGGATGATGTGTGAAAGTGAAGCCTTTTGTTATCTCGGTCTTGATTACGTATGTGTTCACTACAAAGGAGCACTGAAATTAAACATTCGCGCTTAATAAGCGACACTAAATCAACAACACCTGCCAAAGTGTATACGTACCCTTAGCGTCATTGCGTCCTTCGATTCCGGCATGCCCTTCAAGGAGCCACGAGCTTATGGCTTCATCCCACTTGGCGTTAAAGGGACTCTGAAGGGGCTCTCAATAAAGTTGCGGTACGCATCGGAAGTAAAGACACCCTTTAACGAAAGAACTCCAGCAAGAGTTTCTTAACTGAATTGCTTGAACCGAAATTCTCAAAATTTAAATTTCAGCGTCTTTGCGCCACCTCCCCCCTCTCGTCAAATTTCGCTGGCTGAAAGATCGGCGTTGCTCCGCCGGCATCAGCCATTCGGCACCATCACCTGATACCGATTCGCGGGAATTTCTGGGGGGGGGGGGGGGGGGGGGGGAGCTTTTTCACCCAACGGAGCAACGTGGCTGACTGACTGTGACCATGGCAGCAACGTGATGTCTGGAATAGTGCAACCAATAGTCACCTTCATAGCCGCGCAACACGGAGAAGAGCAAGAGTTTCAAAAACCCGTTCGAAAGGACTCCCCAGCTTTAACACACAATTCTGCGTTTTCTTCTGTGTGTAGAAGCGTAATATTTGGCTCTGGTGCTCATGAAAATACAGCGTAGTGAATGAACGAGTTTATGTGCGCTGTTTACAAGGTGTTCGCCGCTTGCCATTCACCCTTTTTAGGACTTATGTTGCCAACTACTAAATTACTAAGGCCAGGTAGAAGTCCCGCGCAGGCTAGAAATTCAGCTTATTATAAGCATCCTGCGTAAACTACGTGCATGAAGGATAAAAAAGGATACAACGAAAAAAAAAATCTAACTAAAAATGCAGTTGTAAAAGCATACGGACAGCTGCAATCACCTGCAGTTGTCTAAAAGCATTTGTAAGGAAGCTTTAGAACGATATTTAATTATTTATTTAACATTATCTATATTACATTGTATAAGATTATTAATGTTATTTTTAGCGCAAACAAATTACTTCGATGATGCTGCATGCAACATCCTATTTGCGCAGTCGATACGATTGGGAACTATTACTAAAAAGAAATTCCTTACAACAGATCGAGTTCAGTGTTTGTTCAATACAAAAGCTTGATATGCATAGCATTAGGCTACAGAGCTCGCATAGACATAGTCGAGCTTAGAATAAAATAAAGCAAACGGAAGTTCAATTTTCTGACCAAACTTGATAATTTGGCCTAGGATAGTTTTTTTTTCTTTTACGTGTTAAGACATTGCCGCCCTTCGACAAATAAACGGTTAGCAGCTTATATGCATGTAAATCGGGATTAGTGCACTAAGTAGATATTCTTCTGTGAACGGTATTGTCCATTTAGCCTGACGGGAACTGCGATAGCCGCGCGTGCAATTAAAGTCTGCTTATTTACTTATAGGTTAGGGGAACCAATCGCTAACAATAAAAATTGTAGGCAGAGATTAATAAAACGCCTCTAACTGGTATTGCATTGAGGCGAGATGCAAGTTAAATTGTTAGATGTTGTTTGCGTACATAGAGGGACACTGAGTACCACGTCATCATGTTTGTGTTCTTCTTAAAATCCAATATTTGGCGCTCACCCAGCGGTATTGGCATTTTTTCGGCAGCAAAACAAGAATTTTGTGCTGAGCATTTCCGAGTTAGAATTTTATTAGGACCTACTCGCTCTCATTCAAACTTCTAACGCCGGTGGCGGGGACATAGAAAGCAAAGAAGACTCTGAAGTATTGGGAGGAAGAGACGAGTGGTGTGGCTAGCCTACCAGGTTCGCACGGAGCCTGTAAAGGTGACCCGTGGTGCCATCAGATGGCTTTCATTTTTTTTTCTAGTTTGCAAAGCTCTTCGTTAACTGAACTGGCCACTTTGCCATTATGACGGGATTTATTATCAGTCGATGCATTTTATCATCAGCTCGAAGGCAGTCCACCTTTTGAAATGCCCGCTGAAGTGTAGCGTTCGAGACCAGGCCTGTACTCGTTATCATCGGACGAACTCGCGCTTTGTCTCTGCATGCCTTCAGCCCGATGCGCACCGGTGAATGATAATCCGGCAGCACCGCCGGCTGAAATCGATGCGGCATTGTAAGCACCGGTGGGGCTGCGCCGCACTTCTCCAATCTAGGAACACCTAAACTCGATTAACTACGTACCGGCACACAGACTCAGATGAATACGGATCGCCACCATCCTCCCGCCTGCTGACAAAGCCACTGTGGTGTCCTTACACTCTTCAGCGCCGAATCGGTTAAGCGATATTTTGCGAAGCCTATTTATCTACTTATTGTTTGTCATAATGAAAATCATTTTAATTACATATTCAGTCATGCTGCCGCCCGCGCAATCACCAGGCGGCCGCGTGTGCACGCTAGTTATGAAGAAGTGGCGGATGACCTCCTGTCCATAAAATAACAAGATCATTCGGTCAGATTTAAGAAAGTGCCCGCTGCGCCGCTTACCTGGATAACCGGGTCATCAGGCATCCAGTGTACATAAGAGTTTTCCTTGCACTGGCTTTATTTGTAATTTTTTTAATAACTGACACCTCAGGAACAAAAAGGAACTTATATGTAGGAGGGAAGTGGTAATAAAACAACCCACTGCGTTAACAGAAACTGGGCAAAGTACCTAAGCTGAGCTTGAACAGCTTCACTATCATATTATAGGCAAGTTATACACAGAAGATACTAATATTAAAACTAGTTTTACAACATTAAGGTAACAAATATAACTATTACGAATACATAAAAGCTGCCAGCCAGTAAGGAACACTGGATTATCATTAACGCCGCATGCAATCAATTTTGAAAAACACGCATTTCAATCATAGGCTTCCCAGTTCAATAAAATGGAACCCAAAAGGACAAAAATCACGCATCAAACACGCACCACACACAGAGAGGGGAAAGTCTCATCAGGAGCCCTTCATGAGCAGGTCATCGTGGCCAGAGGAAGGCTCTTTAGTAAACCACTCATTATTCACATCCCAATAACCATCCCTTCCCCTTGAAGCAGCATTTCCCCCTCCGCCAGGCCTTCTTCTGTGACAAGAAGATACACTGAGTGATCACGACCGCGCCCTTAATAACTTCAACAGAAGCACTCGCACTAATCACAAACCGACACAGCTGAAATGCAAACGCCTGCATAATAAAATTTCTTACCTGCTGTACAGAAAAAATTATGTGATATAAGCTTATCCGCTTAGTGCATTAATCAGCGGATGCTGATTGGCATCAGTGGCCGAGAGGTCTGGAGTAGCTTTACTTAGTAGTCAAGGCTCACAAAAATTTCTATACAAAACCGTAATTCTTTACTTTGTTGATTGTTATAGTATTTGAAAGTAACAAAAAGGGCTGTAAAAAGAAATCTCAAGAATATTTTTAACTGTACTCTTGTGAATTTCTCCGTATGAAACTGAAATTACTTGTTCCAAGAAAATTGTCTGAGTGCGGGTCAAGCTGTTCCTCTAAAGAAAGACTGCCATCAAAAAAGGTCCCGCAAAATCCATCGGAAGATTAATCAGTTGCCCCCCGGTACAACGGCTTGCTGAAGACAGTTAAGATAAGTGAACAAAGGAATGCATTCTCTTCAGCCAGACGCCTTTGCATAAGCGTCTCGATGGCACTTTCGGCGAAGTCAGGCTTAAAAAAAACTTAAGTAATTATTTCGGCCCTGAGCCATCTCGGGTCGTTCACGAAGGCAAAAGAAAGTCATTAATCAACAAGAAAAGTAATTGATGGGCCTAAGCATGCGTGAAATTTTTGAGCGAACATAACGAGGAAAAAGCATCCGAACATTTTTTTTACCGACATTGATGGTTGATTCAATACATTGTTTTCAGCCAAGAAACAATCATGTCAAAGCTGACCTTTAGCGTTTCTAGTAGGAGCTTATGCACTTTTTCTACGGGCGATTTCTGGCCACTTGCACGTCACGCATTGCTAAGAAGTGGTGTGTTTCTTATCCGGTGTTCTTAGGTTATAACCGAAAGCCCACTGCCCTATCACTGTGTTTGCAAAGCAACTGGAGCAGTCTAGAATAATTATGGTCAGAGGGAGCCGTTGTACGACGCTGGACATAGTTGTTAGTACTTAAGGCGTCTTATCTCGTAGTCTCTCGCCCATCTTTACATTGAGCGCTCCCGACACTGTCTTAAAGGTGCACTGAAGAGGAATCTGAACTCGTCTTTTTGCCGCGGGAACTCAATCTACACGTTCCGAGCATTCTTAGAAACTTCGATTTATTGCCCTATGTGGCCGATTTCCCTAATTAAATCGAATTAACGGCCGGCTCCCGCTTTTTTTTTTTTGAATTCTCCCTCGTACGGTGGGCGGAGCCGACCAATGCGGGGAGTGCCTTTCACCCAGTCCCGTGGCGGCTTGCCGCTCTGCCATCGGCGGAGTAATACGTAGTAGTCCGTAGAAGCAAATAGTACGCGCGTATTTTTATTTCTGCGGGCTTATTTTGCGGTTATATCATCTGCAAATGAAACTATTTATTCGCGGACACCTAAAAAACAAAATGAAGCGAAAGCAAAGCCTCCACGGAGCTGGCTGAAAGGCACTCCTCGCGTTGGTCGACTCCACCCACCGTACGAGGGAGAATTCAAAAAAAAAGGGGGGAGCAGGGCGTTAATTCGATTTAATTAGGGAAATCGGCCACACAGGGCAATAAGTCGCAGTTTCTGAGAATGCTAGGAACGTGTAAGTCGAGTTCCCGCGGCAAAAAGACGAGTTCAGATTCCTCTTTAGTGCACCTTTAACACAACCTCCGCCGAGCGTGCTTGATGCTACCACTAGCCGTTGGGCCCAGGTAAGTTCGGCCAGTAAACCACTTCCGGTTTCTGCCTACCTCAATGTGTGCCGTCCACCACCCTCCTCAGAGCCAGATGGCAGTATTTGCGATGCTGGTGCATAATAGGCGACGTCCCAACGATGCCAATTCAGACTTTTGAGGAACCAAATACAACCCCATGAGCGGTTTGTTATTTTTTCATAATGAATTTTTTTCTGCGCCATTTCTTCAAACAGTGCTAAGGTCATGCGTTCATTGGAGAATATAAAGGCAGGATTGTGAAGCCTAGAGCATAAATAGCAGAAAAATAACTCAAATCAGAATTCTGAGAAAAAAGTAGAACTTCAACCCTTAAAGGAACACTGACTTTACTATCAGGACATCACAGTCCTTTTTTTCCCTTTTCATTGAACCGCAACAAGATATATTATGCAGTACTCATTTAGGTATGATATATTTGAGCTTAAAATGATTTGCCCTAATTGTCCTCGTCCAACTGAGCCTTCCAAGCGTTTGTAATGCCAAAATATGCTATATTTCAACCTCACCATTATACCGCTTGTACCCAGCGCTGAGTGTCTTAGACGTGCGATCCTCCCATCAGTTCCGAGCACACTGCTGAAGAACCGCATGGAAATTATGCAGATCACACGTGCTTTGCAATTTGCGTGACAGCGTATAAATTTCTGCGTTTCGTCACTGTCACAAGAAGAGAAAACAATTGAATGGTGGTTACACAAATGGTAATGTGGAGAATGAGTACTAGCCTGCATTCGAAAATAATTGCTCATAGAAAAATCGCTCCTTTGCAGCGTCCGAGCATGACTGGGAGGTTCTTCTTGTTTATCTTGCCTATTTGATCCCTCTTGTCAAAAAGATAGTGTGTGGACTGTGCATTTTTCATCATCACTTGTTTAAGCGATTGTGCGAATTTCCGCGCAGAGTAATCTGAATTAAGCTTCGCGCGAAAGTAAAATTTCGCAGACTGACTGAACGACAACCAAGGAGCTTGTCGGTTTAGTTAGAAACCAATTTCATAAATAAACAGAACAATTTTGTAAGAAAACTACATTTCCTGCATTTATTTTGTCTTCATAGAAAAGCCTTAACGGAGTTCGAGTCAGCAAAACAGTGTTAGAATCGTTGGCATCATATGAGACGTCTGTTAGATTTCGCCGACCAGCTAAGCCCATTTCCGCAGCATGCGATGGACGAAATCACCGATAGTAAACCCCTTTACGAGGTCAGCAATCCTTAAACGCTTCAGCTTTACTACCGCGGAGGCTCTTACCCATCTACTCCGCCTTTCTCTCTTTCAGTGAATTTGTCCGCATTTTCATTTTTCTTTTCTGCATTGCACCGTATATTTTTTTAATTCACAACCTCTTTTCACAACTTCTACTTTCCTTCTGGCTCAGATCTCCTTCACCTTACTTCTATGTAAAACGGCATCCCAAATTTTTCGGCTTTACTCTGACGGACTGTTTAGAGGATTCCTACCTGCCTTAACTCATTAGTACTTCATTGGTCTCTGATATTACAATCTCGCGCTGCAGATTTAAAAGCTTTTCTCTCTACTTTTAGTAACTCAGCCAGTCACTTCTGCTGACTGATGAGGTGTTTAGTTTTTCACTATTTGAAAGGGGCCAGTTCCCAAAGCAGGGACCCGTAGCCTCATCAAGCCCGCAGTCTGATAATTCAATGCTCTGGCCCCTGGCATGTATTAAAGAAGGCTGTTAAGGACATTGAAAAGTGTGGACCGTCGTAAAAAGCACACAGATTAATATCAAATGTGGCTGCCTTTACGACAGAAGTAAGCTCATCTAGTTTGGGATCGCACAGGCGTATAATGAGCCCCCGCGTTTCCGCATAGAAGATACTGTAGTGCTCGTATTACAGACAACTTTACCAATATCCAAAATTTCTTTGAGAACTTTCCATGAATATACCTCACCCTCCTTTGTTTCATTTCATTCATTATATCCGCGTTTCGGAAGCCTTATGTTTGCGACAAGAAAATTTGGATAGGGCTCGCTCGCGAAACTGTTGCAGAAAACCATCGACGAATTGCTGGACCTAGAAGCGAAGCCATTCGAGCTTCTGCATGTGTGACAATTCCATCAACACCTCACTATGCCCGCTCACAAAGGCCCAATGAGGGCAACGGTGGAAAGATCTCAGAAACATGACGATGAGTATCTGCAATTTTTTCTTGGCAACCAGGAGTAGGTAACGCTGCCTCACTTAAAAAAAAAACCACAGACCGGTCATTCAAAAAAATTGATATGCTCAATCGAGAGATAGTCCTAACTGCAAAAAACAAACATCTTAAACTTTTATCCATTAAACAAAAGTTGCCCATATCCTGAAATAAAAATTTTTCACTTTTTCCAAAGAGCAATCTAAATGTACTTATTGTTCGCACCAGAGCGGTATACAACTCAAACTACTCGCGGTGATTTGTGCACGGCAAAATATGAACGGCAACTAAGAGAGACACCATTCAAACAACACTGCGTCTTAAAGGCCGCGTAACATTAGTGTGCCGCCATGCTCCGGCCTTGAAACAACTCTACATACAACATAGTTTTAAGCATTGCTTTCGCCAGTAATCAGACTCGATGACCGTGACTTATCGTTAATGTCAGAAATAATCACCAACATGAAAAACGACCAGCGCGACTAAATCAAGCAGCATGGCAACTAAGCCCTACACTGCTTCTGCTATAAGCCGGTGCTAGTATAAAGTGAAAGCTTTCAGAACAAGAATAAAGACTTTTTTTAGTACCAGTTCATATGCGTGCTATACTTTGTAATATAGCGCTTAGTTCATACATCGTATTATCAGCCCGGTGAGATGAAATTTCAATATTTACTATCCTTTGATGTCACATTTTTCCGCGAGCCGCGAACAACAGCAAAGAGGGAACACATAGGGATGTTTGAAGAAGTGAGAATAAACGTGGGAAAATGCAGCGGCATACAAGACACGAAAAAGCAAACGAATTTGGCGTAAAAATTCGGTGCGCGCTTCTCTACGCCGTTTCATTAGGATTTTTGAAAAACGTAGCGCGAATAACGAGACACAGAAAAGGTGAAGACAGGACATGAGCGCTTCTCACAACTGAATTTTTATTACAAAGGTTATCAGAATATATACTAATGCCACCCCGTAAATTCCGCCCCCTTTTTGAAAAGACTGTAGTACTTGGCAAAGCACATAATCAGCGTACGAGAGAGATTATTGAAGCTTCCCATAGCGCGAAAGGAGGGGAAAAGTGTGTTAGTGACGCATCCATTGCCTTGACAAAAAAAGAGATTGTGTACCTTTAATCGGTTGTTAAGAAACACTGCGCCTGTTTTTATGATGCTATGTACTCGCTTTCATCACCGGCGTTTTATTTCCTTGTCTTTTTTTGTGTTGTTGTTTTGTTTTTCCTTCTTCCTTCCCCTCTTCTATGTCTACAGTATATATTCTGATAACCTTTCCAATAAAAATTTAATTGTGAGAAGCGCTCGTGTCCTGTATTCACCTTTTCTGTGTCTCGTTTTTCGCGCTACGTTTTTCAAATATGCAGTTGCTCCGACTAGCCCTGTTTAGCTGACTTGTGCGTTTCATTAGACCACCCTGCATTCCATAAAATCAAGATGTGGAAATGTTGAAATGACCATTGCAGAAAAAAAGAACAGATATATGCTGTGCGAGTGAAGAACCATAACAAATAGCTTGCGATTATAGGAACCCCGACGGCATCTCCCAGATGAAACAGACGCGAAAAAAAAATTGGAGTAATACAAGCAGGCGAGCTGAAGAAAGAAGCGGACGGCTGCAAAAAAAAAAATCTACTGATAACTACGAACCATCACTTTATACATCGTCTTTAATCGATCTCGCGATGACATTTTTTCTTTGGTGGAAAAGAAACAAGAAGTAAAATTGAAACCTAAGAGATTATTTATCGAGCAGCGCCATTTAAATTCCTAATTTTAGAAGCTCCAGTCCAAATGTGTTATGATAACGCAAAAGAATTATACTAAGGTAACATGCTCTAAAATATGGAGTCCATGGTAGAGAGAGAAGTTGGTCAGATAGCTCTTGATAATCACAGTGGACAACGTAGTGAAAACCTCAGGGTACTTGCACCGTTACGACATGAAAACTTTCCTTCGTCTAGGCCCAGACAACGATGAGAACTCGTGTCAAAATGTTCGCATATGCCCTGACGTTTACCCGTCCTTGTTTACTTTGTGATTATGCTCTAAAATAGCGACTGCTCGTTTTGTGAAGCTTCCGGCTGTGAGTGTAAAGATCAACCTAGCTGTCAAAACTTTCACAGCAAATCAATGTACCAGCAAACTGCAGGAGAGACGCCTATGGCTTTCAGTGTGCAGTCGCTTCAAAATCTGAGTGATTAATCTGCAGAGTCAATTGGGAGAGGCACATATGGACCGGTGCATTAAGGCAAACTTCAAAGCTCGTCATGATAAGCACCACTTTGAAATGATTGTTCAGGGCCATTCGGTACGCACTTATGCACAAACCACTACATTGAGATATGTATGCAGATGCGCCTCACCGCTTGAAGTGCTATTCATAAACCTTTCAATCTGATAAATGCGAAACGATTGCTCCATAGACTCCATTTATAAGAACCAAGAGCATAATCAAAAGTTCCATTTAGAAATTTGAGCTCGAAAGATTGGTTAGGCAAATTGTCCCTGTATATGAGCACAAGAACATTTGGGCCCTCATGAAAAGTAATAAATATCACGCGTGCGAACACTGCTATATTTTACCGGTCGTTTGAACACGTATTTTTATCGCAGTAGGACTGATTTGAATAATAGTTATTATTCCCCGCACATTCATGCTTGCTTCGTTCTTTTCCTGCGTGCAATTGATGCGAGCATAAAAATAATGCTTCTTTTCATTAATTTGCAATTCTAATGATGATGTCTCGTAGTGTTATGCTCCAAACTCTAAATCTGCACTTCGATAAACGATCCCCGCGTTTTTGCCGACTAGTGCGTCCATTTTAATCCTTGCCTTCCTACCGGAAACCGCACATTGATACGCTCGAACTTTCGAGAACACTGTACAGTATGGTGTACAGAAGCAGGATAGAGTTAAATGCGCAATATTTTGCTCGAAATTATAAATACCAGTAGTTATAACAGCAAAAAGCAATGCAATCTTAAAGGCTGTCCTTGAACTTACTTTCTATAACATCACCAAAACCGCAATGGCGTTTCAACCACTTGAACAACCAATTACGTGATGACTCTGCGAGGCCGAAGCGGCAATAAATGAGAGTTACGTTACCATGCCTAAAAAAACAAGGTGGAATGTACCGGCGCAACTCTTATTAAACGGGATAACTAAGAACTATAGCGGAGAGTAATAAAGAGTAAAGCCCTATACAGGCCAAAACCAGTATGTGACGTAAGCAGGATGCGATTGCGGTGCTGTTGTCTGGGAGGGACAAAAGTGATTATGGCCCTTAGAAATTCATGCAAGCCACGGATTTAAAAGTATTTTTCTTCTTTCGCAGTACGTCCGGTAACTCTTCTTCATTAAGAAAGGGCGAGCCGTCAGAACAAAGGAGTACAAATATGGGATGTCATTTAAAAGTTTATGTATGCTATTACACCTCAATATATACTAGTTGGACCTACTGGCGCAGGTACCGAGCTGGCGGTGGTTAGTTAACCCCTATCGAGTGCTTTAAGGTGAGAATAAAAAAGTATACCACATCTTTTCGAGCCCCGCCGCGGTGGCTCGGTGGTTACGGCACTCGGCTGCTGACCCGAAAGACGCGAGTTCGATCCCGACCGCGGCGGCTGCATTTCGGTGGAGGCGAAATTCTAGACGCCCGTGTGTTGTGCGATACCAGTGCACGTTAACGAACCCCAGGTGGTCGAAATTTCCGGTGCCCTTCACTACGGCGTCCCTCATAGCCTCAGTTGCTTCGGGACGTTAGACCCCAATAAAACTAAAAAAAAACTAAACATCTTTTCGAGGTTAATGTTTTTTAAAACGAAAAGACAAACGCTTTTTGTGAAGCTGGACGTTGCATGGACAAGTGCTCACTGCTACTTTGTTCAACCAAGGTTCTCTTAGAGCCAATTATTCTGTATCGTGCGCTAGATTTCCGTACTAATACAGACATTCGAAGTGAGCAGCCATGACATCTGTGCGAGAGAAGCAGTTACTAGCGTGACCCTGGTGCGGCTTTTCAACAGTCTAGCTCGAATTCCTTAACAATACGGCAGGGTACAAGAGCGCCATCGCTAAGGCTTGGATATTTTTGTCGCATGCCGGAAATAAAACCGAATATTCTAAAAATGTGACGGAGCGTTGAAAGTTGTACTGACTCGTTCGGATCCGTCACATCTCACAATTCTTGTCGCATCTCGGTGGGCGGCTTCGTAGAATTGTTGACCGTTTATCTTAGCTGCACTTTCGTCTCCTGGGGTGAATGCAATTTTTTTCAAAAGAGCGAAGTGTGCATCGGCTCCTGCATTGCTTCAATCTTAAACGTTATCTACCTCGCCCATCATGACCGACTGATAGAAGAGCAGCTCTCTTCGTCAGCTACTGTGAAGGTTTTCAGGCTCGTGGACGATTACCTAATCCTATTCGGCCCGTAACGAATGTAGTTTTCATAGCTCAGTTTCAGAAATGCTATATGTGTTTGAACGGTACCTCTCGCCCCTCGTTTGGACCCACGCTTTTTTTACTTGAGGCTATAGAGGGCACAAAATTACCTGTGTTGGTTGTATGAGCCAAGAGGGGGCAAGTCCCTGTTGCCTTACAGTTTAGCTCACTCTAAGATTGTTAAGAAGGGCATTGTGAACCTTTGTTTCACAAATGACTTGATGAAGTCATATGTCCACTCTTTGGACCATAGCGTGAAAGAGCAGAATTCTTTTCATTTTTAGTTGCCTCCAAGGGTCACCCTTGCCATCTTTTCTCTTTTCAACTATAGTATGTCATCTTTCGGTCGCGTGCAAACCCAGCAACTGTTACCCATGTCTTACCGCCCACTTTTCGAATATATATATATATATATATATATATATATATATATATATATATATATATATATTCGAAAAGTGGGCAGGAAGACATGGGTAACAGCTGCTGGGATATATATATATATATATATATATATATATATAGAGAGAGAGAGAGAGAGAGAGAGAGAGAGCTGGGTCGTTGGTTCGGATCCCACCGGCGGCATGTGGTTGTTTTTTCTTCTGCTTTTCTAATCAATTAGCTTTAAGCGATAACATATTCAGTAATATTATAAATTGATCAACACCACAAACTAAATAAGTAAATTAAAAATCCCCTGTGCCCCTTTGTTTCTGTGGCTGTTGGCTTCTCTCATATTTATAACGAGCCCCTTATTCCCCTTTCCTTGTCTGCTTAATTACTAAACGACGGCCTCGGTTCTGGCAGCCTTGATGCCTTAGGAAGCATAAGAGGGTTCTCACACAGCTTCCACCCTCGCCGTTCGATGACGTTCTACGTCACATCAGCGGTAACTCAGGACGTGCTACGTCCGCCGCTTAAGAACGTGGGTGGCGCTGGTGAACACTCCCACGGTTAGGCTATTTGTAAAACATAAATATCCCCGAAAGCGGAAGGTTTGACAGCCGTCGCCGTAGCTCAGCGGTAGAGCACCGGATGCGTAATTCGGAGGTCGTGGGTTCGGATCCCACCGGCGGCATGTGGTTGTTTTTTCTTCTGCTTTTCTAATTTAAGCGATCACATATTCAGTAATATTATAAATTTATCAACACCACAAAATAAATAAATTAATTAAAAATCCCCTGTGCCCCTTGGTTTCTGTGGCTGTTGGCTTCTCTCATATATATATATATATATATATATATATATATATATATATATATATATATATATATATATATATATATATTATTCAGTTGAAATCAGCGCTGGATCTTCTCTTTCTTCGTCCATGTCTTACGAGGGCACTGTTTTTCCCCAAGATATTTCTTTATCTTTCGTAACCTACATTAGCAGTTTTCACTGAGAGAGAGAGCTTGCTGAAGGCAGTTTGTTTCAAAGCACGAGGTACGAATATGTTCCTACAAACAGCGTATTTGGGCAGTAAAAGTGCTGCAGTGTGGATATCATTCAGTGGAAGGAAAGCAAAAATGAAAGATAATTGAAGAAACAAAAAATCATGCAATAAAATCCACCGAAGTTTGCTTTCCAGAAGAGACTGCCGGCAGTTTGTGAATGCTTCGCAGGAAATCGCCCAGTTCAATCTCCATCAGTCAACGAGCGGTTGGGCTCTACATAGAAGACCTCCACAGCTTCTGACCATGTCAAATTGCCGGAAGAACAAACATCCGCTTGCTGACTAGACAGCGAGCATCTTTATGGCCTTTTTTTTGTAAGCTCCGGTCGCGATCTATCAGCAACTGTCACGGTGGGATTGCGTATCCAACAGACGTCCACTCATTCCCACGGTGTAGGAGTAGAGCACTGCTTGTGACACCCCTCCGCTCTTCGCTTTCCTGATTTTTCTTATCTTTTGCTAGATCTTCAGTTGCGGCGATAAGCCTCAATTATGCTGGTTCTTAGTTTGAGCAGCCGACTCCAATAGGAAGAGACGTTTGCCGCTGAGAGAGCGCTTTTCATCGCGAGAGTGGCGACGGAAATGTACACTGATTATTTCGGTCAACTCTGGACTGTGGGCTCGAAGACAACACACCTTTTAGCAGAATGTACTGCAAAGCCATGTTATGCAAGCACAGCACCCTTGAGATACGTGTTGCAACAAAAACTTCCACAGTTTAGGAATAATCTCACTGCGCTGTTCCCCTATTCTGTCCACATAAAGCAGCCACGTCGCTGGTGTGATGTTTTGTGCATTTTTGATGCCTATACAGGCGATGTCGAATCCAGCGTCTCTTTTGATGCGAAACAAGTTTCAACATTTTTTATGCAATGCGTCCGATTCGGGTCACAAATCCTTCGGATGTTACCCTTCAGTGTAATGTGCGTTGTGTTCAAAAAGAAACTACTCACCTTGAAAAACATATCTAATTTTTTGGCGATGTGTTTAGGCATGTTTTGAAAAGTTCAGCTCATAATCTGCGAGCGCGAAAATTTAGTACGGTTTAAATTTTATTCACGAAATAGCAGCAGTTGACAGATCTTTTACTGCTTATTTTTTGGCAGTTGTCATTGGATGAATTCGTGGAGTTCTCAGCTTTACATGATCCTTTATACAAGTAAAATACTCAACGGCTTCCGAAGTCTTCTCCGTGGCTGTAAATGTTTTCGGTGTCTACTCAACTGCCATCAGAATACTGAAGGAATATGACTCCGGTTTCACTTAGTTTAGAGCCAAGCATTAAAATTGACATTAGCAAAACAAACAAAATACTTTCGTTAAGGTATTTTTGTGCAATTCTGTGCGCTATACATATGCAATACAAAGTTTAGTCCTTCTTATTTATCCCACTTGAAGCTGTAAAATGTGATAGTAGGGTAATCTTCATCTTTGAGCAGTACGATGCAAGAACAGAATGAGAGATGAACTTATTTACTGTAACTGTTAGAACCCGAGGGTCCTGCGCTAGTTTCTATAGCACTACTTCGTTCTCAACGCAACAAAATTTCCCATCGTGCTGAATAAAGGGCTGTTGTATATGTTTATGCAATTTTTCGAATGTTACCACTCAGCCATTCTGGTTACGCTTTGTCGCGGATCGCCACTCCCTTTCATATCTCATCGCACAATACGGGGACTATGCAGAAATAACATAAACTGGATTGCCATAATTGCGCAATTAACCTGTTGTACACCGGAGCGGTGGCCTAGTCCTTTGAGCATCCGCCTCGTATGCGGGAGTGTCGGGGTTTGATCCCCAGTGTCGCCGAGTACCCACCGGTGATACAATGGGTAAAGGCTTTCCCATGGCCTGGTGCTCGGCTTTTTCAGGGTGAAATGCTTGGGAAATGATTCTTGCCCCCCACCTTGAGTTGAAGAAATATACATTGCGCCATGGCGCTCTTTGGCCGCAGGTGTCCTTGCGCCATAAAAATCCATCATCGTCAAGCGGTTCTCCCCAGAGTACTTTTTATCGGAACTGCTTTAGTGGAGTGATTTTCATTGCACAGACAGACGCTGCCTGGCAGCACTCTACGAATAAATGACTTCATTTTGCGACTATTTACAAGAATCAGCTGCTTATGGAAAGAAACAGACATTTCTTTTCACTTATTTTCGTTTCATTTCTCCACCTTGCTTTCTTGAAGCTTGTGAAGAGTAAAAACACCTTTTTTTTAGACCACACTACATCAGCCTCTCATACATCGCTAACTTAGCGTAGGCAATGTTGGTCAAATGTTTAGGGGAATCCCCCAGGGTGGAGTAAATTTGTAATAAGGGAGTAATTACTCATTGGCATCCACCCAAGCGCAGCCATACGGCTTCAAAGGAAAGCTATACAGTTTTCTCAGAAAGCTGAGAAAACTGTATAGCTTCCTTCTCAGAAAGCTGAGAAAACTGTATAGCTTTCCTTTATAGCCGTATGGCTGCGCTTGGGTGGATGCCAATGATTAATTACTCCCTTATTAGCGTAGGCAATTTTTTATCATCGCATATTTTTCTGTGAGAACGAACTAAATAAATAAGTCAGGGGTTCTCATTGATTCGAACATACCTCCGCAATTAAACCTAACTCATTTACACCTAGCGCGCCATTCTGCGCCAGTAAACCTGTCTTGAGGGAAACAAGATTTAAAAAGAAAGTAGTACAACGAATGTCTCTGCGGACAGAGAGTCCTTTGATGCAAGTGGCAAGATTAAAGAGTATCAACAGAAGCCAGATGAGGGACATACGAGTGTTAGGGCGAAATGTGCCGCAAGTCATCGGCAAAGCTTACAGATATGTCAATACAAATACAAAGCCCTTTGTATTATTGTCTCGGCTTAAACAGGAAAAGGCCTAGCATGCTGATACAAACAGTTAATTGCAGATATCCGTAAACACCAACTTGTTCTCTAAACAGAATGTAAAACTTGAATACCTAAGGCAATCAAATCCCCGACGAGCCCACAAAGGCCACCATTCGGATGCGACAAGACATTGATGTGCCCTTGCATAGAGCTAAAATTAGAATAGCTCGCATTCATTAAAATTAAATACTCACCTAAGCTCTCTGCCTGGCATTAACCAATTTCGCTTTTCCGGCTACTAACACATGCACATCAATAATTTCGCAATCGTAGCGTTTTCCTTACAGTTGCTAGGTAACGCGTGTCGTTGCGGTGAGGGTTCACGCCTGTATGCCAGCTTGCCTGTTTACTTCAATATTGTTACGAGGAACAATATTGTCTTCCTTGTAACAATATCATAGCAGCTAACCAAACAGTAGATACGGCATTTACTTATCTACAGCCTTTGCCATGTAGTTCCGAATATGGTCTGTCTCGCATAACGCACCTGCGTAAAGTATTGCTCTATGTGTCCTTACAAGTCATTCCTGGTACATTTTGCCTGGAGAATAGTTGCTGTCTTGAAAATAGTAAGATATACGGTTAGATTAGAAGCAGGCGTAACACAGTGCTGTCGTCTTATTCTGACATGGCGAACTTATTTTCACGGTGATGTCTAAATAAGCTACATTTATTACTCGGTTCGAGCTCTGCGGTCAACAAACGATAGTTCAATATGTGGGTGTTGGTGAGTTCTCGATCTCCAACGGCGATGGCATAAATAAAAACTGGTGATGATAGCAACACGGTTTCATCAAATGAGTTTTCGCTCCGAAAAACAACTTTGAACTGGTAGAAATGCCACTGGCTCCGTCTTTTTATTATATTTACTTTCAATCGAGTATTTCAATCGAGCTCTGTACTTTATTATTTTTCGCATTCTCACTTCAAAGGTTTCGAAGTTGCGGTTATCTTTCAACAGCGCTGAAAAAAAAAACAGCACCGGAGTGAGATCCTATTAATCGCATAGTTATATATGTTGGTAGCCGTTTTTAACGACCGTGTCACATTTGTAGTTTAACCGTTGGTTCCTGTGCATTGTCCCATTATCAGGATAACTATTAAGTAGCTGGTTAGCGTCCGTGATGCTCGTGTAGTTCCTTGTCAGTCATGTGCCTGCCAAAATTTTATCACAAACTGATACCAGTTGGTTGAAAGAGAGGCTGGCAGAGAGCGAGAGCTTCAAGAAACTTTAGAGAGGAAAAGGCAGGACAGTTAACCAAATATAATGGAGCCTGAATGGCGAACCCGCACAAGGAGAGAATAATACGAGCGTATAAAATAATGAAGAATTGAAAAAAGACAAAAGAAGTCCAGCACACTGTTTCCTTAAGACGTGCATGCTGATATGAGCCATCAAAAGAAAACGCTCGCATTTGGTTTATACGCGCCGACTCAAGTCTGTGGCTTTCAAATTCCTAATGATAAAGAAAATTCGTGACCAGACAGGCCTACTGGTTAATATAATAGGAGTGAAGACGTATTACATGATACTTTATGCCTTAGGCACTTCATTCAGTCACAAAACTACCGTCGTCTTCCCGCAAAAATGGTAACTGAGAAGGCATGATTTCACCCAAGGCTTTCAAGTAGGGGACTGACAATGTTCAGAATTTGGAGTGTACTCTTATCTGTTTTAGATTGCAGTTAAGAGCTGGCGTGTTCTAGTGACCTTTGTATGAGCACAGTTTTGTTCCCTTGAGAGAGATTATTTACAGAAAAGCATGAGCTCAATGAGGTGGCGTCACGATGAGTTTCCGCTGGATACTTATCCTAAGCACCACCAGCCATGCTCCTTCAGGTAATTACTGCGCTTCGTTTCCCACACCGATTAGGAAAAATCAAACTCTGATAATGCTGCGGGGAGAAGGCTGAGAAAGTGGTAGCGTTTGCTGACTGCTGTGCTTGACATAACCAATACCCCGTTTCGACGATTCACCAGCGCTGGAGCGCCGTCTTGTGACTTAGGGAGCGGCTTCGTAATGCGACAATTTCTTTCTCAGCATTTACTTGATAACAGCGAGTTTTCTCGTTATCTGAGAGCACTCCTCAGGCAGGACGTCGTAAGGCCCGTCGCATAAAAACACTTCAGTGCTCTCGCATCGTAAGTATCTCCACATAGATCTGCGCCCGTTATAAGTGAACTGGTGCACTGCCACAAATAGCAGCGGCCCGAGAAAGCTTCTAGCATTTGTTGCCATCGCAATGGCTTCAGAATATGCTAATCTACAGCATGCCAAAAGTGAGCTAACTTGCTATGTTACAGCAGACAGTCTTCTACTGAAACAATTTTTATGAAATTTTTGTTCCCAAGACAAGCAAGCATGGTAAATAGCGACACATATTCACTCACAAGCTTCCCCACTACTGATAAATTGTCATTCTTGGCTTCCATATCAAGATGAGCACTTTTATCTCCTCCGCAGAGAGTTCAGAGCATTCGAAGTTCTGACATTTATTGCAGAGTCGCCTTGACAGTTAATTAGCCGCATGTTATTGGATGGGAGCAGAAGGATAAGGACCGTGTTGTTGTCTGGCTCGTGTGCAGTTCATTTTTACCTTAGGCCCATTTGAAGACGACCAAGCTAAGAAATCTCTTCTCTCAGCAACAGGGCTGCTAACACTTTCGAAACGGCCATTACCGCTATCTTGGCTTGACTTCAGGCAGTTATGATCGCAACCTGGGCTACTAAAGTGGCTGATCCGCTACCCGAAAAAACCGCATTGTAATTAGCTTCGAAAATTGGAGATGTTCACCAAGCAATTGAAAGAGAGAAACGACTCATCGCCTCTCTATCGCTCACGTACCCCCCCACTAAAGAGGTTTCGACACAAAGTTTTTTAGAGAACACTTACCTAATACTCTAAACGACCTCATAACCTCGCCGAAGCTTTCATTTTAATAGCAGCCAATTTCAGGCTGTTCAGCTATTGCACTGCCGGATTTTCTTCAATAAAAGTTCCTCATCATCGCTGAAGGAATCATCCACCTGCACTGTTTAATCGTTTTTTGCAATGAATGTGCCTGATCACACTCACATAATGCATCAGTAAAATATATACCTCACCTAAATCAATTATTCATATTATTTCGCTGTGTTTCCCACTTCCTCGCAGTTTTCACACCTTTTATACTTTAATAATGGTACTCACAACAAGAAACTATAGGCTAGCGATTGGACATAATTTTGAAGCGGGTGTCTTGCGTGCACGGGTGACATCACTTAACGTCAGCACAAAAGGTTTTGTTTCTGGCGTTTCAGGCTTTCAACGTTTCACACCTGATTAGCATGCAACGCTAAACTGAGGCGCCACCCCCACCTTTTGTTCAATAGAAGCGGGCTAATGAGGGCCTTGCTTAAATATTCAGCCGACGCCGGCGACCTAACTCCCCGGCCATTGTCTCTCGTTTCGTGCACGTGATCGGATTCTCGGAATTGGGGCCCGCCCACATTCTTTCTACAGCAGGCGACTCCCAAGCTTCATCTCAAGGCTTTGTTATGGGAGGTACCATGGAAAAGCAAATGAAGACACGCTCTTGTGCCGCCACTGCCTTCATTGAGTCACGAAGCCAAGCACATTGAAAAAAATGCACGCTCCTTAGATAAGAAAGGAGCAGTCAGGCGACGCTACGTCCCATACGTCCCAACGGCGAAAAAATATTTTATTTGCCGTTTTAGTGCAATGGCTTCAAAATAGCGTCGCGGTCACCTCTGAAACTTTGGCGTGACACGTAAAGAGGACTTGTCGAAACCATGCTAGAGGTGAGTGGGCGGTCAGCGTTGTGCATATCATAATGCAAAGTTTAGCTTTTGACAATCTGCAATCCATGCATGTGAGCGCTCTGTTACTAAAGAGCTTGTGAAAATTACGAAAATATGCTTTATATATAAGGCTTTGATAAATGCAGTATAAACATTTCAACCGATTGGAAAAGTATTAGCTGTCTTTTTTTTTTATTTCACTTACTTAAGGACGCCCGTGTGAACGAAAACCCTGCATCCGCCTCTCGGCGTACAGCCTAAAAGAAAGTAGAAAAAATAAAACTTCCCATATCTAGGGCCCCACACGAGATTCAAAAACCGCAGTGTCGCCAACAGAATAGATTCACTTACTACTGTTTTAGAACCCTCTGTCATTGCCGCAGCCTTTCTCCCTGCCTGTTAAACTGCCTACCTGTTGCGCTGCGCTGGGCTGGACTCAAACGCATAGCCGATTTTGGGTGACCACTTACAAGCACACAAACACATGTGCACTTGGAGACGCTAGCCAAAGTTCAAACGCGTGGCCGGTTTCAAGCCTACGCTTGATGGCGCTTGATCAAATGCTAATTCCAACCGGACCTGTCGTTTGAACAAACTGAATATATCCCACATGATTTCAAAGAGTTCTGAAACAACCCACGCAGTTTTTCCGTCTGCGTGTTAAACTGCCAGTCACTCGCGCAGACAGCGCGCCACAAATCAGTGCTCACGCTCTAGTTTGCGTCACTGAGCAAAGAGGGCGCCATGAGTGAGTGCACTCACGAATCGACGCCCATATGCTAACGCTTTCCCCTCTGCATCGATCTCATCGATCTCCCGAGAATTTTGTACATATTTTTTTTAAATATGGTTAATTTTTTGATGATAGATTATTTTAGGACCACTGCTTTATACCTATACCAAGCATGGAAAAATTTAGTTCCTTTCACAGAGCACATGTGCTCCCCTCTACCCCTCCCCCCCCCCCCCCCCCCCGCATTACATAGAAAATCCTGCGTAGGCGTTGAATATACCTAAGAGGCAGATAAGCCACCCAGGTCACGTGACCTTGCCGCGTCATCACAACCTGCCCACCGGATAGCGAGCAAACTGCCTGCAGTGGCAGGTGCCAGTTACATCATTAAGGCGAAAGCCTTTCTTGGCTATGTCGACGGTTTCTTGCCACCAAAACGTGACGGCAGCCGTAGGGGCATTCTCCGAAGGGGTAGGATCAAACGAATGGTAGTCATGATGATAATAATGATGACTACATTAGAGGATGATGTGGGGATGATGCGAAAAAAAGTTATGTCGACAGGATGATTTGTTAATTAATTATAGCCAAAAATATCCAAAAACCGTCGCAATAGTGTTGACGTCGATATAGTGAGGGGACGAGAAAACAACCGTGGATGGCAAAATAGAGGGAAAATAAGCAAAGGAGCGAAAATGAACTTTGAAATGAAGTTAAACTAGTTTGGTGAATGATCATTAATCGAACAAAAATTTTTGTTGACACAGAATAATCAATTAATTAGAAGCAAAAGTCATGGCACGGTCGAATAGGCTGGACATAGATATAGTAGGTGGACGGAAACACAATGCGCCAAATTTGAAAAACCAAAATGCGAAATGCGTGATTCAGGTGAAAATGGGTGCTGTAAAGACGAAGACGAACATTCTGTGCAGCGGCGGCAGTGCCATCGCTGCGCGTGCTTTGGGCTCGCTTTGGCTGACCGCAGACTGTTGCCGCCCTGCTCCTTCACTAAGGTCCCAGTGCCTTTAATAAACCCCCGTCTTACATTTGGCGGAGGTGCTGGGTAACGATATCGGCTCTGGAGCTCCGTAACCGCACTCTTCCAACACCTGCTATGCCTGTGGACACCCAAAATCAAGCCGTGCAAGCAGGCCCACCGACTGTCATCTGTGCCGGCTCCCTTCGCCAGCAGGACCCGGCTGTCTTCAGCGGAACAGATGAGCAGGACGTGGAAGATTGGATCGCGTCTTACGAACGTGTGAGTCTCTATAGCAAATGGGACGACGAGACTAAGCTAAACAATGTCATTTTTTATCTTACCGGTGTCGCCAATTTATGGTACCGCAACCATGAAGGGGACGTTGGAACTTGGTCGGCCTTCAAGACGAAGTTTCCCGAAGTGTTTGGTCGCCCAGCCGTCAGACAACTCCGCGCCGAACAGCGCTTGCGTGAACGGTCGCAGCAGGTCGGCGAAAGCTTCACTAGCTACATAGAAGATGTAATCGCCCTCTGCAACAGAGTGAACGTCAGCATGCCGGAAGCTGACAAGATAAAGCAGATCCTGAAAGGTATTGATGATGACGCCTTTCAAATGCTGCTAGCGCGGGACTTGCGCACCGTTTCAGAAGTCATCACGCTGTGCCAGAGCTTCGAGGAGCTGCGGAAGCAAAGGGTCCTGACTCGTCAGCACTCAGCTCATGTAGAGTCACTTGCTGGACTGACACCCGCAGCTGATAACTCCTCTCTGCTGCAGCAAGTCAAAGACTTTGTGCGTGAGGAGGTGGCCCGTCAGCTTTCTCTTTTGCCTAGCCCTCAGGGGTCGCCACCATATTTGGCCCCGGCTCTCCAACATGCTATTCGCGAGCAGGTTGCTGAGGCGCTTCCGCCCGCCCATTCCCCATCACATGTCGCTGCTCCACTGACGTACGCTGACGCCGCTCGCAGACCTGTCGCCACGCCTCTGAGTTATGCCAACGTCGCCCCAAGACCTGCCGCCCGTCCACTGACTTACGCCGAGGTCGTTGCTCAAACTCAGCCGCCTACGTACCCTACAGTGTCAGTGCCCGTACCAGAGCCGGCACCTTATATGCGACCCTCTCCACGAGGCCGAGACCCCTGGCGCACGACGGATAACCGGCCTATTTGCTACACCTGCGGATTGCCTGGGCACGTAGCCCGCTATTGTCGTCGCCGTCTCCCAGTCACGACACCGCCGGCCGGGTACTGGCCTCCAGCGCATCAGTACTCTGCGTCTGCTGAGCCGCGTCCGTCGACTCGTCCGTTCTCCCCCGACCGCTCACCTCTTGTCGATCGCCGTTCCCCTTCGCCGCGACGCCGCTCCATCTCTCCGATGCGTCGTCGACCTAATAGTTCTCAAGAGGAAAACAAGATGCCGCAGTTCCTGAGGCAAGAACTGCGTCCCCATCGAACTACCAAAGACCTCAGCTGTCACCTGCGAACCTTATTGACGTTTCGGTCGAGGGAATTTCTGTCATGGCCCTTGTCGACACTGGCGCCGCAATTTCAGTGATAGACGCACAACTTTGTCGCCGCTTGAAGAAAGTTAAGACGCCAATTGTCGGTCTCTCGCTGCGCACGGCCAGCGCTCAGTACATCAAGCCGTCAGCAGCTTGCACAGCACGAGTTTTGATTCAGGACGTCCTATATACAATCGAGTTCGTCGTCCTGCCGTTTTGTTCCCACGATGTTATTTTGGGCTGGGATTTCCTGTCTCGTCATGCTGCGGTCATAGATTGCGCTCGCGCTGAAGTCGGATTCTCTGCCTTGCCCCAATCGCTGCCGGACGCTGCTCTCTCGTCGCCATGTATTAAAGCCGTCGCCGCCGAAGACATCGACCTGCCTCCGTGCTCTTCCGTCCTTGTGCGCCTCTGTTGTGACCCTCTCCGTGATGACACTGTACTTTTCACGCCCGCTCATACTTTTCTCCGCCGGAAGTGTCTTCCCCTGCCTTACGCCGTTCTGACTATTTCTGCTGGCCTATCCGTACTGTGGGTCTGTAACCCGTTCTCCGGCCCTAGTGCTTTGTGAAACAATGTGGATGTGATTAATTAAGGCGATTAATTAAAAAATTAGACGAAGTGATAGCAACCGATAACTGTAACCAATGAAGATGATTAATCGACAGCAATTAATGACAATCAAATAACTAATAAATGAGCTAATGAAGGCCAATGAGATGCTAATTAAGAGCAAAGAGGGGGCAAAGTGTATCAAAGAGAGGCATAGAGAGACAACGAGTACCGTGAAGGCGTCAATTGTTTCGAATTCTCCCTATGCGGGTTGCCGCAGTAATCTCTGACGCTTTTGATTGGTCCCTCGGGAAGAGGAACGTGGGACGCACACGGCTTAGTGCTGGGTGCACCTGCCATCGCAAGGTAGTGGCGCATCGGTTAACCGGTGCACCACTGCACCAGAACGGGTATGAGGACTCCCACCGATTAACTAATATGAACAAAGAGTATTCATATTCATGAATATGAATACAAAGAATATGAGTACAGAGCACAGAATCACCGTCTGCATATATGGGAATTAGCCAATTACGATATCGCGTCGTACCCTTAAAGCTGAGATTAAGTATCTCCTACAATTTTTTTTTTTTTTTGCTTACTGCCATTGGGACCGGAAAAGTCGGCGAGATTTCGGGTATGTTTCAATACATGTTTTTGTTCTCAGGTTCGTGAAGTTTCCGCATGATGACCGCGGGATTTTGCCGAAAAAAAAGCGGCTAAAATAATTATGCGTATGAAGCTAAGGAATTCGACAGTAAATGAGGGTACTCGGTTAGTAACGCCGTGAGTGGCAGCGATAAGTACCAACCACACCCTGCATTCGAGTCTATGATTTCTTGCAATGCCGTACTCTTGGTCCCAAGTGAAAGCGGCTGTGACGCTATCGTAGTGCGTTGTTCATACTTTAATCCGTTCTGTGCGCCAGACATTACAGAAATTTTAACACTCCCTTAATTTGACTTAAATGCAACCTATAGATAACGCACAGCTCACGAGTAACAGACCACTGGGACCTAAGGACATTTCTTTTTCCAAACTACCTCATGGTGGCTCAGTGGTTATACTGCTCGGCTGCTGACCCAAAAGACGCGGGTTCGATCCCGGCCGCGGTGGTTGAATTTCTATCGAGGCGAAATTCTAGACGCCCGCATACTGTGCGATGCAGTGGGCGTTAAAGAACCCCAGGTGGTCGAAATTTCCGGAGCCCTTCACTCGGCGCCTCGCATAGCCTGAGTCACTTTGGGACGTTAAACCCCATAATCTAATCAATCCAATCAAGTACTTAAGCAACCTAGTGAAGGTTTTTTTTTTTAACAAGCCTTGATTCTGGGCAAGGTTAGCTGTCTTATTAGGTTCATATGCCTTCCTCATATTTAAATGCTTCTATAGTTGTACTACAACAATACTTACGACTTTGCCGCCGCGGTGGCTCAGTTGTTAAGGCGCTTGACTGTTGATCCGAAAGACACGGGTTCGATCCCAGCCGCGGCAGCTGAATTTCAATAGAGGCAAAATTCTACAGGCCCGTGTACTGTGCAATATCACTGCACGTTAATGAACCCGAAGAGGTCGAAATTTCCGGATCCCTTTACAACGGCGTCCCTCGTAGCCTGAGCCGCTTTCGTACGTTAAACCCCCGTAAACCATAACACAGTACTTACGGCTTTCAGCTGGCTGTGTTTGACGTGAGGGAATTGCTTACTACATTTTCAAATGCGGTGAGTGGATTCAAATAGCGTAGCAGCAGGGCTAGCATAGGTGACGCTTAGATTCAGATTGTAATAGTTACCTTTTTTGTAAGAATTGCATTTTGTAGTGAACAGCGACAACTGCACTTTCGGGTGCTCTATGCTCGGTTTCGTTCAGGACACTTGATAGTTTGAGCATGAATACTGATTAGCTTCCGATGTTCAAAATACTTGCCTGTTATAAAAAATGATAACCGTGACAAAATGATCAACAGAAAAGCAGAAGCAAGCAAGTGAAGTGTGCCACCTCAAGCAAGGAAATCTCAGCCTCGTTCTCTCAAAACCTGCACGCACTTTAGGCATGCGCTGAATTTCCCTAGCGGGAACGGATTGTTTACGCCATTCTCCTTCTCTATTCTGCTCTGTTGGCACGGAATGCTGGCTTTGCACCGAGTCGAGAGAAACGCCTCGCAGAAACCCGAGGAAAGTCTCCGTGCCATGATGTAGCCTCTGAAGTCTGGAAACGCGGCATTTTTCGAATGAATCTCGAGATATATTTCAAAAAGCGGAATAAGCAAAATCTGACTGAGAAGCATGCCACCTAAAAAGCTTGCAGAGGAAAAAGAAACTACAGAGTATTTGCTGACGTGCGTTCCACGCGTACGTGATTAAAAATTGCGTACTACATTTGCATTTAGATTTTATTACTGCCTTTGTGTAGAATCTGTGAAGTCAGAAAGAACAGCCGTGCTGCACGCCACATTATTCCGAAGCATATGTCATCAAACAGAGCAGAATTCAAGAAACGGAGAAAAACTTTGAAAAGTTAAATTTCTCGGTCGGTTTTTTTTTTTTCCTGTAACACGCATGCCTGGTTCATGCGCGGAAAATATTCTCCCTAAGATTATCTGTCTCAGGTTGATTTAGACGAAACGACAATTGTGTGCATAGTCACAAATCAAACGGAAAACAAGAAAGTCGCGTCAGATTCCTTTGCATACGCCATGCACAGCAAGACTCTGCTACGTTGTTGGCTGCGGTAATATTAAGGCCGTTTTACTTGAAATAATCTTGATAACAGGGTGCAAAAGGTATTAGAAGCGTAAAAAAGATTAAAATATGGAGTTACCAATTGTATGGCACCATGGAATGGCATTAAACGATGAAATGTTTTGAAGCGGCAGCCTCACTACTGGAGATTTGGGAAAAAACCCACGTAGGCGCAAATGATTTCACGGCACAGAAAGAGACGAGGAGACAACGGACAGGCGCCAACGGACAACGGACAGGTTTTTTCCCAAATTTTAAGATGAAAAACCAACTAGCCCGTCAACATGCCTTACTCACTACTAGAGGTCTCGGGCTGATACCGCCGTACGTTGCCGCTGACCTTCAAGGTTCAGCTAAGGTCAAAACCTTCAGTTTATAAGTTTGGAGAACCGATGGATGATCAATCGTCAGACCAATGGTCACGCAATTCGACAGGTGAAGGTCAACGGTTAAGGTCAAGGTCATTTTAAGGTCAAGCCAAGGGCAAGCCGTGGACGTTAATTTCACGTCAAGGTAAAGCAAAATTTGGTCACGCGATGACTTTGGGCTCGGTGAGCAGCCTAAAAGCGCCGTTTACGTGACAGGGCGTGACATCACCCATCTTTAACCGACTACATGACGGAAGGAGCGCCGGCGCGCATAGGAATAAGTCCAGATGTGGTGTTCACGCGATAAGCCTTGACATCACGCGTTCAGGTGGCCATGAATAGCAGCCTTAGCCATGCAGTCCGGAGCAGAACAACGGTGCCTCCGCATCAGTTACAACAGGCGCTTGACCTCGTCTGACGGTCGGGATAGCATTACGATTCGCCAGGAGGGTGTGCGGAAAATTCGTGAACGGGAGAGGGCGAAGAGAGCAGCCAAGATGCCGCAAAAGCGGGAAGAACGTCTCTCCAAGCGGCGTCGTGCCTCTGCAGCTGAGACGCCGTCTGAAGAGCATGGAAGCTCCCGGCGAGGGTCGGATGAAGAGCAAGAAAAATTAATGGTGCTCTAGCTTTGGTTAAACCTAGTCAGAAGTGACAGTTTCACGATGGCTTAGCCTGGAAAATAACAAAGAAACGCTCAACTAACAGCATAACAAGACTTTCCCAGGCTAAACCAACGTGAAGCTGCGGCTTCTCACTCGGTTTAACCAAAGCTAAAGCAGTTTGGAGAACCGACGGATGGTCCATCGTCAGACCAATGTTCAAGCAATTCGACAGGTGAAAGTCAACGGTTAAGGTCAAAGGCATTTTAAGGCAAAGCCAAGGTCAAGCCGTGGACGTCAATGTCACATCAAGGTAAAGCAAAATTTGGTCACGCGATCGACTTTGGCGAAAAACTTAACTACGAGGGTCGGAAGCGAGCTTCGAGTATGCCGTGAAAACAAATGGCGAGTTCTGCCCATGCGCGAAACCCAGTGACGTCACGCGCCGCGCAGGTGGCCGCAGCCGTCACCGCGTTACTACTTAAAAACAAACTGCGTCGCGGCTGGCAATCGAACCAGGGCTTTTGGCATTTGAAACGGAGACGCTACCACTACGCCACGAATAGTCGAGGTTTGAGCATGAATAAAAGCGCATCTATTGAATGCATGGGTTTCATAAATAAAATAAAAGAAATAAAAAAGTCAGAATTAGAAAAAATTAAAAAGCATTAAAAAAGAAACAGAAATGAGAAATCAAATGAAAAAATAAAATATGAAAAATTAAAAACCATATATAATAATAAAATCATAAAACAGGAAATAAAAAATGAAAGCAATAAAATAAGCGAACAAACAAAAATAAAAATTAAATCGAAAAATAAAATATGAAAAGGAAAAAAAATTGGCAGAGGCTTAGCTTGGTTAAGCCCGGTAGGTTGCGAAAGCAAACGAGGCTTTGGTCGAAATACCTTATATATACACATCCACACGTAATCTTCTCTCAGAGAGAGGAAGTGATGGAGAGAGAGAGAGAGCAGCAGCGGCGTGGTTACCCTAGGACTGCGCCGACGAGCCGAGCTGGTCTCCAGTTTTCTCTCCGCTTGGTGTGACGTCACCACAGCGAGCGCCTCCTCGCGGCTGCGGCGCGCAGCACAGGTGCGCGGCGCGGCGTGGTTACCCTGGGACCGCGCCGACGAGCCGAGCTGGTCTCCAGTTTTTCCTCCGCTCGGTGTGACGTCACTACGGGGGTCGTCTAAAGGTCAAACGTGGTTACCGCCGGAACCACTCTGACGGCTCAAAACCTAGCGTAGTATTGCTTTCGCAATAAAAAATAAATAAGATACAAACAGTGCGCCAGGAAACTCTTTCGCCTTGCAGCACTTTAGAGAGCCAAAGTGCCCCCTGAATTTTAACCATGCCGATTTCCGTCTCCTCCTCCGCCTCCACCCGAACGCCTCCACCGTTATCGTGGTGCTCCCAGTGCATTGTGCACGAACTGCCACCGCCATGACGTCAAACCAAGTGTAACTGAAGCTTTTCGCTTGTATATCCAGGCTTAACCAGAGCTAAGCAACTGCCTAATCTTTTTGAAGAGCTGCGTACGACCAATTGAACGAACACGTATGAAAAATCTTTGAACTACATTCTACGCTTCGTGCAAATTGTCCCAAGAACAATTAGCCACGACGCTAGCCATAAAAATTAAATTTTGGCTTACAGCCCGAACAGCTATCGCGAAGATGATCATAGATTGTGATGGCGCTAATAAACGTAAGTGTTGATGCAAAACTGTTCATTTTATGCAATACACTGCAACCAAGTTCCCGCAACAACACATGGCTCCTTCGCACTTCGTGTAGACGATACTTTTCAGACATCTTGACTAGCGCAAAAAGAGAATAACACCAGGGAAGTGAACAGGAAACATGCGACAACCCTACCGTGCTTCCTCTCTGTACTCTTTTTTTTTTTCGGGGATCTTTGCTCTATTTCAGACATCACAATTGACCACCAACCAACTAGCCCAAAAAAAACGTTTTCGCAGGCAGTATTCGCGGTGGCCAAGGACCTACTCGTTCTTTTCATTTCATGAGAGCGGGGCTTTTCTCGGCCATCGGCTGCGTCAGGAATTGCGGTTTTCTTCATTATCTGGCATGCTTCAAAATTATAAACGTTAAAAATTGTTTGCATGTTTGCAGATATACAGGTGCGAGAAGTGTTGCGAGAAGCGTGTACGATGCGGGAAGTGCTGATCATGTGTACGAGATATTCTCCTGCGTCCTCAACAAAGTTACTCACGCTATGTTTTAGTATTACTTCACAGACGTGCACTTTGATTTCGCTTTGCGCAGCAGGTTTGGTTTAGTTTATGGGGTTTAACGTCCCAAAGCGACTAAGGTTATGAGAGACGCCGTAGTGGAGGGCTCCGGAAATTTCGACCACCTGGGGTTCTTTAACGTGCACTGACATCGCACAGTACACGGGCCTCTAGAATTTCTCCTCCAAAGAAATTCTAGCCGCCGCGGCCGGGATCGAACCCGCGTCTTTTGGGTCAGCAGCCGAGCACCATAGCCGCTGAGCCACCGCGGCGGCTCTTTGCGCAGCAGACTTGCAGGCCTAAGAGGTCTCAGCAAAACAAGGTTTTCTTATAAGCTCAGTCTCTAGCTTCCCGGGGAAGATCGCGTTACCTCATTAACAAGATGGGGTGGGGGGTTCCGCGCCGCAGAAAAGCCGGTGTCGTTGTCGGCGGCTTCGTTGGACGTGAGTGAGAAATTCAAATTAAAAACTAATTTTTACTTAATCTAATAAATTTAATTTATTTTTTTAATTAAGATTTGATTAAATTAAACTTTGGAACAGGTGAAAGATATTTGGATCGGTGCCAAAATTATCAGCGAGGCTCCCACAACCAAAAAAAAAGTAATTGAGCTCAAATTAAAACTGGTGTACTTTAGGTGTGGAAGGAATGTTCGGTGGGAACCCAATACTGTCGGATCGCGAGACAGGCACGTTACCCACAGGCCATAAAGGATCACTGGTTGAAGCTGAAAAAGATGGGCCTAGTGAATGAGTAGTGATTTTTCGCTTGGTTAAGTATCTTAGAGACGTGAACTGAATGCATTTTGGTTTTTGGAGGGTTTAACGTCTCAAAACAACTCAGGCTATCAGAGACGCTGTAGTGAATGGCTCCGGAAATTTTGATCCCTTGGAGCTCTTTAACCTGTATTGACCAAGTACAGTGCACGGGCTTCTAGAATTTCGCCTCCATCGAAATGCAATCGCGCCGCCGGAATTGAACCCGCATCTTCCGCGATAGCAATCGAGCACGATGGCCACTCAGCCACCGCGGCGGCTCCCAGCGCAACGATGCGTACATGAGTAATTATGAGTACGTTTATTTGTAATTACGTAATTATACGAAATTAAAAAAGAATGTGGTTGTTTGTTGCACTTGAACAATTCGATGCGTGTTTGTGTCGTGTATTCATGTGTAAGATATTATTCGCGTATCCCTTAAATAGTGCTATAGTAATTAGTGAGAAATGTAACTAGGATGTGTACTGCGTGTTTTGTAGTTACTGCTTGGATTCAATTAATGGATTGCGCTGCCGATTTCTACTTTTAAAGGCGAGGCTTAAGTCACCGCCCTCTTTTTTCTTTTTACGGTGCAAATAAATTTCAGTCTTCGACATTGCCGCCAGTAAGGCCGTTTCACGTGATGTGTTAGGCTTTCTTGCGTCATAAGTGTGATGAAAAGAGGCTGAAAAAATATTTATATTGCCGAAGTTGCTCAAGTAGCTTTTTCTGTTGGCGGCGAAACTAGCGGTATTGCTTTCATCTGCTGCAAAACTAGAGAATATAAACGAAATTATAGTGGTTTCAAAAAAGTAACGGATATCAACCTTCTGAATACATTATTACGTCTAGCTTATTACTCTCAGAGTAGGCGCACAGCATGAAAGTAGAATTTCTAGGTGTATAGTTCCTGCTCATATATAAAATGTTGACCTGAACCGGGTTATTTCTTGCAGACGCATATTGGGTTCGAATACATATGACGTAACCTCGAACGGGCTCTATGCAGAGTTTCGCAAAGTGACGCTTTACGACGGCAGCTGCGGGAGATACCCCGGGACATTGACGCGGATGAAATATGAGCAATACTGAAGCGGGGATGTGGCGCAGCGCATAAATTCTAATATCTGCACGCCTAACTTCGTTCCTTACGCCATGAGCCAGTACCTAATAAGGCTCCGCATATTCTTCTGACTCCGCTTTCAGAACCTATCCCGTATTTGCATCGCATTTTGCGAGTACAGAATTCCTAGAGCGACACATTTTCGCAAGACCCGAAAGTCAGCGGAAGAAGATACCAGATAAATGCTCCTGAATTTAAGAAAAAGAATAATAACTAAGGACTACAAGAAAACTCCACAGATAACCACTACACGGCAAAAAAGGTAAGCCTAATGAAAAACAGATCACAAACGAGTGCAAGCTCGCTGATATTGCTACAAAGGTCACAGTTCATGACTACGAAGTTTGGCTTGCTGTTGTTTTAGTTGTTCAGCAAAACTGACTAGTAACTAGCGCCAATAACTCAGCGAAAACAAAGTAACATCAGAAAGGTCAGGAAATTTGTAGCCTTTTTTGTATCTTAATTATTCGTAGGTCGAATATCTTCAATTTGCACTTCTTAAGCAAAACATTTTCATTAAATGGGCGCCAACTCTTAATGGGTTTCCTAGGTGCTATTTCCAATATGGTTGGATCTTTTGACATCATCGGTGTTTGGTATTTTTATGAGCTCATGTTGCTGCTTTGGCAGGACTTGTTTAGAAGTTTCTTCGTAACGGCTGGGCTGGTTCTACTCAAAAGTAAATGCAAGTATTAACAGGTTCTTCAAGTTGTAAATACGCACAGTAGGCTGAAACTAGTAGAAACTGTTTGTACATACAATGCTGCTTACAGTAACGACAAGAAATGTTTAATCATCGAATCTTTAATAATTACAGCTGGAGGGCAAATTTTTCATTTGCGAACCCTCTCTACACTCTTAATCTGGTTCCACTTATGTTCCACATAAACTGAGTTGGCTCACCAGTTTCACTGGAACAAGGGGGATTTTATCAGGATCACACTTAATTATGTGGAACCATAAGAATTTTTCATTTATATTTGTTTTTCTTTATGTGGAACAGGCCGTCCCGCAGCGAACCAAGCAGGTTTAAGTGGAACTTGCTGGTTGTTGAACTTATTTTGATCCGCTTATTTCTCACACGTTCCACATAAGATCTCAGACCGCACGCTTGAGAATTTTGTGCATTGCAACCTTTGTCTACACCCCGCAGTGTAATGCACCACGAGGATACTGTTATGGGTCAATGCGCTGCTATATTTGTATATACGCCACCAGAACCGTTTCACTTAGAGTTGTGGATCGATTCGGCCTCGCCCTACCATCAACAATAGCCACGGTTAACTTCGTTGGGAGAGCAACTGTCCCGCAGATAATGGTGGTCCCGGGTTCGCTTCCTGTTCAGGACTGAATTTTTGAAGCGAAAGCTTTACTACGCCAGGTTTTCAAGAGAGCAGCGCCAGTGAGTTTATCCTTGAATTTCCCCTATTGGTTGGGAGAGGTCATGTGACCTACTGACGTCATCACAATCTGCCCACCATGGCAGATGGCAACAGCACCATCGGACTGTGAGGAACCTCCTTACCGTGGTAGGTGGAGATTAAATTCATTATTGGTTTGGCTTGGTTTGTTTTATGGGGTTAACGTCCTGAAGCGACTCAGGATATGAGAGACGCCGTAGTAAAGGGCTCCGGAAATTTCGACCACCTGGGGTTCTTTAACGTGCACTGATATCGCACAGTACACGAGCCACTAGAATTTCTCCTCCAAAGAAATTCGACCGCAGCGGCCGGGATCGAACCCGCGTCTTTCGGGTCAGCAGCCGAGCACCATAACCACTAAGCCACCGCGGCGGGCTAAACTGATTATTGGCTGAGAGGCCACCCAACCTTTTAACTAACCAGCGACGCAGAGTCGGAGGCTTCTCCAACTTCGGCACTGGACGCGGAGATGGTTTCAACTGAGATGGAGCGCCGGAACACTGACTTTGTGATCAGACTCAGCGAGTGTGACGACTCGGCTACGCGTGCATTTCATCGACGCTTTACCGACAATTCGTTCGGCAGTGTGCGTGGCGTTTGTGAACGTAGCCATGCAAAGGAAGCTTTAGCTTCTCACCATGGTTGGCCAAAGTTTAAACCACAGCTAATTTTTCTTGAAGCATCGCATTTTTTTGCCTATTTTTTATTATTGCTTTTGCCCCGTGCTTTCGCTGAGTGTTTTGAGGACGTCTGCCGCGCGAAATCATTCAACAAGGAGCGGGACAGATGATGACCTTTTACCGTCTTTGAGCGTCACATTGTGCTCTAGCTTATAAACGCCTTGTATGCACCCACGGCCACAGCACATAAAAGGCCCCCTATACGCAATAAGCAGGGTGTCTTGCAACTTCTCGTAACATTTTAGTGTAGGATGTTAAAACATCCATTTCGTGTTTGGACTCTAAAGTGAAAGAGTTCCATATCATTGCAGCAGAAAGCTTGAATATTGTACAAATGCGTTGCTTTACACATCCGTCAATGCGACCGTAGTTTTCTTTTTATTTCAAACGTATACCACGATACCCACTCCTAAAGCGCAGCAGGGACCGGAAGATTGCAATGCATGACCATTACGCTCGAAACGGCAGAAATATTAAAGAGCCACTGACGCTCTTTCCAAGATCGCGCCACTGAACCATGGTAGCGGCGTGCGCATTTAGATGCCCGCAAAATGCTAAAACAGCCCTGTGCTACGCAGTGTTAGTGCATGTTACTGAGCCCAGACGGCAGAAATCACTTCCGCGCCATCACAAAATCGTCAACACCGCCCGCACACACAGCCCGTACGGAGCTCGGTAGTATGACGCAACTAACGTTCGTGTGCGTGCAACGGAACCCGCCATGACCCGCGCCGACGGCCCCGGACATGCAGGAGCCCGAAAAACATAACACCATAGTAAAGAAAAGTTCCTCCCTTAGGAGAGCACAGATTTTTTTCTCGGAGCCACTAACACGACCACAGCGCCACCGCTTCGTCAACTGAGGCGCCCGCAGCGCTGATACAGTATCTCTCTCGCGCGCCACTGGCGGCAAGCTCCGTTAATTTTTGCGTTCATTTTGTATTCCGCACTACGCCGCGATATTTGAATGCCTTCCGCCAAGAGAGGACGCAGTCTCCTTTGGATCGCTGAAAATTGCTAAAGGTAGGTGGTTTTTTCTTATTTACTGTAAGGTTAATTAGTGGCGCATGTGTGTTTTGTGCTCCTGCTAGGTTAGTCATTATGCCGCGCCTGTGGGTTAGAGCAGGAACCAACGGTTGGAAGATTGAAATGTGCACATGTTCGCTACGCACGCGGGCAATGGCGTTGTCAGTTTTGCGGATAGGGCTCGCTGTTCCGCCAGGATCCTCCTCTCGGTTACTAAAGATATTGCCAGAAATTCTTTGTCAGCTATGACCGCCGTACAATTAGGAATGCTGTTCAGTTGTACGGCGGTTATGTTTAAAGTAGCAGGAGCTGCTAATTCCACGGCCGGCGCCGTTCACGGCCGTTGCGTTCCGGGCGCTTTTTTACGTGTGTGGTCAGGTTTACGCGCGCTCGTCATGGACCTTGCGAATTCGGGTTCCGCAACGAAATGGACCATACGCTATAGTTTCCTGTGGTTGTGGATTGCAAGTTGTCGGTGCCGGGCGGATTTCAGTTCTGGATTTCGAATTACGTTAAGCTCGATCTGTGCCTATTTCAAGCGTAGAAGGTGCCGATCGACAAGCCCTGAGGCATCGTTCTTATTCTGAAGTATGTATACTAGCTAATAGCGCCCTTTATATTTCCCTCGTTAAAAAGTTAGCGGCTTCAAAAAGGTGAGCGAAATGATCCTGTGCCTTTACGTCCAGGTAATGTAAGCGTGCGCACGTTTGGTTGTATGGTATCTTGTTTAGTGTTCATTCCTGTTGTAGCAAATACGGTGCGAATCGTAGATCTGTTTTGTAGACGCCACGTAAATGTGATTTCTTTGTGTGCAATTGCATATTGAACCAGTTGTCAGGGCGATGAGCAAAATGTGATAAAGTATATGCTTGTTATTTGAAAAACTTTTGATATTGCAAGGGTAACTGCATGCAATATCACTATATTATATTATATTATATTATATTATATTATATTATATTATATTATATTATATTATATTATATTATATTATATTATATTATATTATATTATATTATATTATATTATATTATATTACATTACATTACATTATATTATATTACTATATTTTTGAAAAAGAGTAAAATTTTGAAAGCTCCTGTAAATATAACGTAAGCTTATGTTAGGTCTATTTTGTGAAAATAAAGATATCTTTTTAAATATGTTTTATTGTACGAAATGTAAGCACTAAATTGATGCACTCAGCCTTTTCATATTATGGATTTCCCACAGTGCAAATTCGTTAGCTCTGTAAGCTCGGCAAAAAAAACAAGAGAACTGCATGCAAAGAAAGTAGCTGCTGCATCTATTGTTCACAATGCTGATGTTTCTCAGCCAGCTGTTTCTCTAAATGATGCCCTGCTTGAATTGAAGGTAACAGTAGCCTTTCTTTGCTTATAATAAATGGTTTCTACCTCAGTAGTATACCTGATGATGAAAATGCACAGCTTCAAATGTTACGCTGGTATCACAAGACCTTGCAGTGACGTAAAAGGCATTGCAATGATATGCAATGTCCTTGAAACAATCATGGGATTTCAGTGCACACATTTTTCGGCTGCCGTGTGATTTTGCTAACAATACTCATTGGAATGAATTTTGTAAAAGTTTTTGTTCACATTTCGGCACTACAGGATGCTGTGTTTGATGCTGGACACTTGAACCTGATAAGAATGAAGGCTCTTCTGCATGTAACATTTGCGGCTCATAAGGCTGAGACTCCACAACAGCTGCCTGCCTACTCATTGAATGCAGACGTGGTAAGAGTATGCTATTTTGCTTTTGGTTCTTGTCAAGAATTTTGAACAAGCTTCATAGCACAATGCAACCTGCAAAGCACTTCAGCACATCCCCTATGAGTAAATATAAACTGTTCTGTTGCTGGTAGTGATCACTTTTCTCAGTGCATGTCACTAGTTGCATATTCCTTCATCTGTAAAGAGCTATTGCAAGTTGCATTGGAAAACAAGGATGTGGTTTCAATGTAACTTACCCTGGAGCACATAAATGAATCAGCATATATGCAGTGCATTACATAACTGTCATCTGTACAGGTAATGATCGGCAGTATCTGGATCATTTTAGTGGCCTTACCTTTACTTATTTAAAAATAGGAAAGGTAGAGCATAGATTCTGCATTTTGCAATTTGCCCTAGCATCTGCATTTGGTGTCTTGCTGTGTGAGGTCCCAATAGACTCATGAAATTGTCAATATTTTTGATATCTTTGCAAATTATGGGCAGTTTCCTTACGAAGGTCGAATAATAGTTTCTGTAAAATATGTGCTTAAGTTGGTGTTTTTTTGCAGCTTACACTTGAAGCAGAAATTCTTTTTAAAGCAACAATGCAAGATATGGAAAGATAATAAGAGATGTCCAGCAGGCACTTCACAGGGCAGATTTTGTGGAGCTGGATGGGTATCTTCGACCAAAAAATTCTGAATTCTGTGTGATCACACAGGTAAGACAGCTTCCTTTTGTAATTACTGCTGATAGACTTAAGCAACAATGAAAATGCATAAAATATTTGGGGTCCCTGGGCAGCATAATAGGTATGTCTGTAATACTTGGCTGAAAATGTGCAAGAACCTGTGGTGCATGTTTATTTTATTGTTTAATATAAATGATGAATTTTTCTTGACAAAGAATGTATGGAGGCTAGCATTCAGTTCTTCCGCTGATATAAAAACTAGCCATTCAAATGAGTGTTCACTGGTATACATTCAAAAGAATGCAGAATAGAAATCATTATAGGCAGTGATTAATGTTTTTCATGCTTAGTTAAAATTGAGCTTAAGAAACTATAGACACTTAACATTTTGATTCGTGTTTTCTTGCTTGTGGTGATGTGTGAGGCATTATTATGCATGAATTACCACCCGGTGTTCTCCTACGACCAATAAATAATTTATAATTGCATTTCTTTCTCGTGCTGTTTCGGTTTCAACAGCCGAATTAGGACTCTGACGTCAGTGTGTGCTTGCAGGTCATGTGAGACTTGAAAAAACTGCAGTATGATCACTGCTTCCTCATTTGTTGTCATTGTGGTTCTTGAAGAAGGCTGACTTCAGCAGTTCAGTAAATCAAAACAAAGAAGCAGTGACTACATGGACGTTTTTCCATGCCTCACGTGACAAAAGCACTTTTTGATGTTACAGCTATCGTTCAGCTGTTGAAGCCGAATTAGCATGACAGAAAAAGTTCAATTATAAATTATTTAGGTGCCTAGGCTAATATTACATGCTGATTCATATGTAGTAGTGTCTTTCGAATCCTCGTTGAGTAATTTAAATGAGCATTTATTGTTTTACATTTGAAATAATGTATCATGCAAATCATCGTATCAAGGCAGTCAATGAATTGTTGCGTATATAGCCTGGACTGTTTTTGCATTAAAGGGGAGATGCAACACTGACAGGCCCGTACCAGGCCCATGTATCATTACTGACGACGGACTGATAATGATCGTCACCAGGAAGAACACCATTGCCTTGGCTCCCGGCTCATCTATGAAGAGTGCCCTTATTTTGTGCCTAGCTATCTACTTCATTTTGTACCTTTCTTATCCGCATGCTTTTGGCTAAACTTTGGGACTAGTTCAGACATTGCTGCTGCAAAACGAAAAATTTGATAAAGAGCTGATATCCTTCAAACTGAAGAGTCTGCTTAAAGGCCTCAGACTTATTTAGACACAGCCATTCCTGTATAGTTCATGGTTTTGATAATAAAGGATTGAAGGTTTCGGATAAGCGTTAAGGTAAATCTTAACACATCAAATATAGCATCTTAAGAGACAGCTGTCATATTTGAAAATAAAAGCCTCAATTTCCTCCGAGTAATTAAGTATTGTATTTTTTGTGCCAGTGAAATAAAGCTTTGATGTAATGGATGCTTGTGTTCATCAACCATGAACAACACTGTTGAAGTGCAAGCATATCTGTGTATTATTGCCCATTTGTCTATGCAGGAGGCAATTCTAGGTTGCATAGTGATGAAAGAAGAGTTTTAATATCTCTCATCCCACAACCTCAAGCTTTAAACTTAGGGGTGCATCAGACTCTATTTGTATAGTTTGGCTGATGGACTAGGTGTCCAACCAACAGAAATCATGATTGTATACTGTGAATTTGATGCAAGAAGTGTGGTTTAACGGTACAGGAATATGCATATAGTATATCTGTTAAGAATTACTACAGGATGATTTCATTCATATCAGGTGTTTTGTGAACTTTATATTTCACCCTATAGTCCCTTGTGTGCAGTGCACTGCATATACAATACTATTGTGGAATAATTTTGTTCATATATAGACAAAATTATTTTACTATGGTTTGTACAAACAGTGCACTGCGTGCAAGGAACTCTAGAGTGAAATATGTGGTTCCCAAGATACCTGGAACGGGGTTCCAGCTATCTATATGATGCAGCGTTCCTGCTAAATTCCTGGAACGCTGTTTCAGATATATAGGCGCAGCACTGTTCCGGCTAAAACCTCGGAAATTTGTTCCACATATTTTGGAGTATCTGGAGCATAGTTCCAGCTATATAGGTGGAACATTTTTGCAAAAATGTTCCAGCTACTAAGTGGATCCATAGGTGGAACCAGACTAAGAGTGTATTCCTAACGTTTCCATCCATAAATAATTACCTTTGCAGAGTTAGCAAGAATCTCATACGTTTGAATTGTCAGGCATTTACACAGTAGGTATTATGTTTAGATACGCAAAGAGATAAAAATCGTGCGTGTACAGGCACTGTTTACTAAGCTTTCAGCACTCTTAGTCGAAGTATAATTGCTGAAGTATCAAACGTTGCAAGCGAACTAAATAGTTTTTTTTCTTCCTTTACTCGCCGTGAAGCCGAGAGTCCTCAAAGGTGCTTTTAATGCTAGCTTAAATTAACCCATGTCTACTTGCACTGATGTGGAGTCCTACCTACGCCACACTTCATGTAATTTCCCACTTCCCTGCACACATACGCGCATTCCGAGTGGCAGTCGCGACCCACGGCAGCCGGATTTAGAAAATATAAAAAAATATTCTACACTGAGTTTGCGGCAAACGATGAGGATGCCCTAACATCAAAACAGAGTTTGCACGTCCTGTACGGGGCGCCTTATATACACTGTTTTATAAACACATCACTGCATTTCCTTGAGTTAAATTATTACTTACCTCGTGTATGTCGTGAAAGTATCAGGTTCCCAATTAGCTCTCAGTTTTCCAGGCACGTTCCTTCCAAATTAAGGCAATCCTTTTCGAAGAATTACTGACAAATCTTGTGTTGTTTATTGTTTCTCGTGTTCACTGCTGATTATAGCCCACAACCTTGGCACATAACTTTTAAATTTCACGTCTTCAAAGAGTTATTTATGTACGCTTCTTACAACGACTTTATCTTCTTTGATTTCGTCTTGCATACCGTATATATTATTTACAGCGGCCGCGAATTACTACTAACAAAGTAGTTAGTGTCTCTTTTTTGTTTCCAGTCGGGCTCGGTCTTCATGCGCAAAGGCGGAAAGATGCGTCGCGGAGAACTGACGGCGACGGCGCAGGAAAATCAGATATAGGGAAGACCCGATCAAGCGCGGAATATTTAATTACCCTTTGAGTTCCTGCCTACACGGAGACATCGCATAGCGTCTGTTCTAGGCTACTAGGTCAGATGAAATTCAGGCAACCAACTTTGTCTGCAAGATCGCTGAGACAGGAGCAGTGGTTCAATTTAACAAGGCAACAGAACATCGAAAAAGAATTCTTTTTTTTTTTTTGACGGCTTACTCTTAAACTGATTTTCTTAAAGTACGGTAGAATATATGTCACGAATGAGCTTCTTTTTGGCCAAGGAACATATCACGAAGCAGGTCCGCACATTCTTACAAAAAACGCATGATTTGTGCTTCATGATGGGCGAACCTAAGGTTTCTTCCCTTACTTGTGTTATACGCCGTACCTCTCACATCAGCTATAACGAAATTCATTTCAGTATTCATCTCAATAGCGTTATTACAGTTTAATAAAAGTATTCCGCTGTTCAAAGCAGACAATGTGAAAGAGATTCGAAGAAGCAACTGTCTAGTTCTGCACCAGCAATACCCTTGTATCTTACATGCTTCTTCGTTTCGGAGGGTCTCATCCAATACGCGCTATTCGCTTTGCTGTAACACCCAAAACGTATAAAATAAGTTGTGAACAAAAGAAATGCGTTTATATTGGCTCCCATGCAAGTTTAATGAAATCTCCCCAAAGTTAAGGAAGATAAACCGCGTGAAATATAATTATTGTCGACTGCTGTGACTTGCGGTCAGGTATAATCTTGTGTAATGCTACCAGCTACGGTACGCACCGGATGGATGGTGCACCAACACGTACCTTCACTCTTAGAAAAGTGCGTCGAATTACTCTCTAGAGCAATTCTGGCCTCAGTGCGTCCGAAATACGAAAATAATAACCAAGGGTGTCGCTCCCTCGGGCCCCCTATAAAATTAAATAAGCACTGAAAACCGAAATCTGTAAACTGCATCATGCAGTCATTAGAGTGTATTAGTGCTCCAAGGTGAGGCACCTGCCCTCTGTGTGGAATTATTTGGTAGTGGAAAATAAAATATTAAACATGTTACTACATTTCATTACTTTTCCAACCTATCGAATGCATATTTGCCGTACAATTAAAAGGGACGCCACGGCCTATCATAACAGTTGCGTCTCTTTCGGATCCGCCAGTTTCAGTGGCACCCTTACTGTGCCAAACGCTGCAAGTGAATGCGGCAGTCTGGACACTACGCAGGGAGCTTCCTTAGCGGATGATCCAACGTAGAGCAACCAAAATGGCGGCGCGCTCTGAAGGCGGGCCCTTTGCTCCGGAGTAAACTCGATGGTCTTACTCTTTTTTTCGCTACGTCTGGCAGCCATAAAATATGCATAGGGCTTTCGCTTTGTCTTATCACGTGTGCAGAAAAACAGATTGGCAATAAATCGGCGGGTTTTTTTCGCTTTGTCCCACAAATCAATCAGCAGCTATTAGGCCTAACGAGAAATATCAGTTTATTGACTAAAGAGTGAGGTTTTCTTTTCGTCTGCGTTTGCGTACGTTGAACTACAAGAGCTAATGCGACACACTCTGTAAGTTCTTGTTAAATGCTTCCGTTTAGCGTACGTACACTTGCAAGCGCTGTTTTAACACTCTCGCTTACCTGTCGCATTGTGTCACATCGTGAAGGTTTTTACTTTCTGCCTGCGTGAACCCGCTCATCATGCTGGCGGTCAGTCGTAAGCAACGCGTGACTATAACAAGGTGTTTAAGATGACGGAGTAGTTATTCTGGGTCAGTAATGGCTGTCGAAAGCCGCCGCTTTGTGGCTCTGCGCTGAGCTCGCTAGTCAGCTCAGAGGGCAGTTTTGCGGACTGACCCTCGAAAAGTTATGTGCACGTTGATAGTCTTCGCCAGCGGTAGTTCACAGGCGTCTGCGGATCTGCCTGCGCTTCGCGCCATGGAAACATTCTGAACTCTAAATGTGCAAAGCCTCTAAACGCATAAATAGAAAAAGGAGCATAACAAGACATTTTGGTGAATATGTGTTCTGTTAATTTACTTCATAAAAAAGAAATGTCTGAAAGCGGTGTCTTGGGACTCCTGCAGTGCAAGCACTGAAGGCACGCACTGCGTGTTCACTTTTTTTACGAAATCTGATGCGTCCCAGGTGTCCAAAAGTTTCGCTTCCGAAGAAATGTATCAGCTTTGGAGTTTGCCGACATATCAGTACCAATTTCTTCACTCAATCGACCCACATCTTAGATCAAGACTCTCACCCAGAATTCCTCGACATCTGGAAACACTTTATCATCGACTTCGTCTTAATGCTGCATATACAAACGGCTTACGATACCGTTTTAGACAAATGGACAGTCCGCACTGTGACAACTGTGCCGCGATAGAAACTGTGGAGCATATCTTGCTTGAGTGCCCTGCATATGCTAACGAGCGTGCGTACTATGAACATTGCATGCAGAAGCTCTGCTCAGTGCCCCTTACAATGGACAAAGTTTTAGGTCCCTTAGCCTACCTTAGGCAACAGAGACTTGCAATGACTTTTCTATTCACATATTTAAAAGACATTGGACATCTCTATAAGCTTTAAATTCACTTGCACGTCACCTTCATGCATTCTTCATGCAGTGAACTTCGTCGGCCCATTTGACGGACTATGCACTCCATCACTCCATAGGTTACATCAATACTCGCCATTGCATCCTTAGTACCCATTTCATGGCCGCATTTTATTTATTTATTTATTTATTCAAATACCCTAAAGGCCCTCTGCAAGAGGGTATTACATAGGGGGGGCACACGAAACACACTAATAAGAATCGTTTTTTACCTCTTCCACTCTGCTCTCCTTCTGTCTTTATCTCCCAAATTCCCCTCCCTACGCAGAGTAGCATGCCAGCGATTTTTAAACGCCGGCTAAATTCTCTGCTCTTCATTAAAGAGTCTCTCTCTCTCTCTCTCTCTCTCTCTCTCTCTCTCTCTCTCTCTCAAATTTAACGTTGTGGCAGATGGCAGGTATAACTCCGTGCTACCTGGAAGTCGTCACGGTGTCTTGCTGTTTTATTACGCAAAGATGCCTTCATCCCTCGTGTAGCGAAAGTGTTTGCAACGTTAATTTTTCTTTGTGCTCCTTTATTCCTCCAAATTAACTGCAAAACGTCGTACTGTGCGACCACACTAACTTCTTGGTGTTTAGCATAGGAGACTACGTCTACAGCGTACGCAGTCTCTTGCTGAAAAGCTTGACGTTTTTAGGTAAATTACTTTCCTTGAGCACAAGTACATATTCAGCCTTTATAAGTGCAAAAACTTTTTTAATATTGCATGCATCAATTTAGGTGTACGGGGAGAGCGGAACAAAACAAAATGGCTCTTTAGTTTGGCCTTTGGACAGATGTTTGGTGGATTTCTTTTTTGGCAGTGTTCTGTCTTTGGCAAAAGGAAAAAGTTTAGCCTCGAATTTTAAGGCGGTTCTTGTAAGGATTTTACTTTTTATTTATTTATTTATTTATTTATTTATTTATTTATTTATTTATTTATTTATTTATTTATTTATTTATTTATTTATTTATTTATTTATTTGTGATACCCTCAGGGTACAGAGTACATTTCAGAGGGGAAGGGCAGTTGATAACAAGAAAAATAAACAAAGTACAATTCATACAAAACTATAGAACAACTGAGGCCGGATAAAAGGAAGTGAGCAAAATTAACACAGAACAGATTAATAAAATAGTTTAAGAACAATACTGGTACGTGGAGAACACAACACTACAATAAAATGCAAAAGCGGTCATTATGTAATCAGAGTGGTAAGTATTCTTCTAAATTGAGTTGAATCAGTGATGCTAGTTAATGATGCCGGTAGGGAATTCCATTCTTTAGAGGTTAGCGGAAAATATGATTGCGCACATGTCACTGTGTTACAATGAGGCACTGTGACCTTGTGTTGATGATCACGACGGTGAGAAATGAACGGTGCTGGTTGAATCCATCGAGAGCGAGGTTCAAAAATTGGAGTAGAAAATCTTATGGAATAGGCAGATGCGGAAGTGCTTACGGCGGGTAGCTAGGGGCAGGAGGTTTAAAGACCTTTTCATTTGGGTGACGCTAGATGTACGATGGTAATTGCCTAAAATGAATCTAGTTGCACGATTTAGTTGCACGCTTTCGTTTATTTATTCATTTTGATGTGTCCACTAACAGCCATAGAACTTTTGCAGTGGTGCAGAAAGAGCAATGTAAGAAAAAATAAAGCGAAAAATTAAATAAGAACACTAATAAAAGAGCAAATAAAACGGTGATGGTGATGACATTGAATACAAATGGTATAAACAGTTAACAGTTACACAGAGGAAAGCGGGTTTCGCATAAAGATTTCAAATCCTGATGAAAGATGACCCCTGCCGGCACTCATAGTCACAGTACAACCGACGTTTGTTTCCAGCATCTGAGCCAAGGGTCCACTGGGGGCTAAGAGGCTGATCCAAATGGAGCGCAACTTGGAATGCGGGCGCAGGTTTTCTCTTGTGCCGTGCAATGGGGCGCAAACTAACGCCTGACATTCTGAAGCTCCTGAAGAGGACTGACTGAGCCTCACTTTAAAACCGAGGAATTAGAACCGATAAGCCTGCGCTTCCAGCAGCTAACTACGAAGCGTGGTAGCCTGGCAGCATTTGACCAACACTGAACACACACGTCAGACAAGGGCATGTGGAAGAAACTTCTCCTAATTTGATATGCTAACCGTTATATAGAATCACGGAATCAAAATTATTCCGGAAAGACAGAAGCGTGGAGAGAGATAAGAGGGGAACCAACAAGGAGAGCAGCTCACTGTCGTGAAACTAGCAGCCCACAACAATCAAATTAGCTCTGATTAATGGGGGCTCATTGCGGCCGAGACAGAGGCCGCGTGTTTCCACTGCGTGTCGGCCACGCCTCGAGTCCTGCGTCTCGCAGTTCTGCCTAATTGCCCGCAATACTCCACACTCACACGATATGGGGTCCGAGGCACTTTCGTTATATTCACGATTCATTCAGTCCTGTACTTTCGTATATAAACCGACGCGACAAGGGGCCTTGGAAGCTGCTGCCATTAATAAAAGTAATTAATTTCGATGCCTCGGACCACAGGAGTTCCTATTCAAGCTATCATGAGTTAAAAAATGCCGTAATGCAGATGCGGCTCGAACAAAAAAGGCACATGTGCAACACGCAAGGTGCTATTTCTGTGACTAGGAGGGATCCTTGAAACATGAATTTTAGGGTCAAAGCTCGCATCTCTAAGACAGTTGAGAAAAGCCAGTGTAAATAAAAGTATGCATGAATAAATCCTTGATTAAAGCTAGTCGACTGCGTGATGTCCTGTTGTTCTCTTTGCTTTGTCCGTCTTTTTTTTTTCGTGGTAACCGCGTCTCACAATTCCATTTCCAACGTTTCTGCTAAAGCTTATGGCATGCTAAATTTTCTAAGAAATTTTAAAATGGCACCACTAAAAGTTAAAGAGCTTCTTTATTTCACCTATATTCGGCCAATATTGGAGTATGCTTGTGTTGTTTGGCACCCCCCTACTTTAAATTTAACAGACATGCTTGAGCGTGTTCAGAACTTTGCCGCTCGGTTTGTCTCAAGTAATTATGATTTTAACAGCAGTGTTACTAACATTGAACTAACGCTGGGATGGGAGCTGTTACGGAAACGCCGTACCAACTCCCGGTTAGAAATGCTGTATAAGATCTTTCACCGAAAAATAAAAATAGATAAAGAAAATTATTTGCTTCCACCGCATTTCAGGTCAAACAGACTTGACCATGGGTGGAAGATTAGAGAAATTAAATGCAAAACTAACACTTATCAAAACACATTTTTCCCATCTACAATTCATGACTGGAATCGCCTGCCCCATGAAATTGTTGAGTGCCGTTCAGAGTCTATGTTCCGCGCGTTGCTGTCGGATGTATGAGTGCGCAGTTGGCTTTCTTTTTTTTTCGTCATGTCTTTTTGTTGTTTCATATTTCATTCATTTTGTACTTGCTGTGTCATGCCTTGTTGTATTGCTTTTTTTTCTTCCTCTTTTTTTTATGGCCTATTCTTCTGTTATGTATCCTCATCCCCCCTGCAATAATGCCTTCGGGCGCTGCAGGTATTTCCAATAAATAAATAAATAAATAAATAAATAGCCAGATTTCAGATTTTCACAGCCTTAATTAGAAAGCACCGCTCTAACAACTACTGCTGCAAAGAAAGCAAGAGGCAAAACTAAATTATTCAGAGCGCACTGGGCGCTCACAGAGCCACCTTTTTGAGCACCGCTTTTATAATTGTAGGTAACGGAAAAGAAATTCTGCATGCGTTAACATTTTAGTGCATATTTTTTCAAGATTCGACTTTCCTATAATCTGTTGCCGATTTCATTGCTACCTGATGCGTAATGTAGTACATGCACCTAATAGCTTCAGTTTTTTATTGCTTTATTTTGCAACGATTAAAACCAGGCGCAAAAGTAAGCACGAGACTGCGTGGAGAGACAAATTAAGTTGCGCGACGTCAGTCACGCGAGGTGCCTTCTGGCCAATGTCTAAGAGCCTTTGTACGGCAGCTTGTTAGCAATCTCCCTGCACAAGAGAAGTGATACTCGTAAATTTCCATCTAGTCAGCAAATAGTGTCGCAGTTTACCCTAGCTTTGTGCCCGAGAGAAAGAGGATATGATTCTCTTATTAAACTTGTCAATTTATGATGGAATTTCTGTGCAGGGAACTTCAAGCGCGGCCCATGTTGCATTTAAAGTACCCCAAGGTTCTACAGGAAAAAATTGCTTCGACATTCCTTGAGAGTTATGGTTTTAGTCTCCGCGATTAAAAAGAAAAATGCGTATTCGGCACGAGCTCTGACCTTTAACAGATAGTCTATACCACAGGAATGGCGCAGCAATCATGCGAGACATTTCTCAGGTTGCAGCTGCTGGAGTGAGTGAAATACTCACATGTCGGCTAAACCCGAATGCTGCCATGGTTTTTTCAATGAAATACGCTCATTTATTAAGCGTTAGTGTGACGCCACCGGCTGAAAGAAAGGGCCTACAAATTTGCACATCCAGCGTGGTGGTTTGCTGCTCAATGCCTCTATATGGAACCCTCGCCATCAAAAACGCAGCGACGCTTACTTCCCCAGAAGTTTACGAGGAGTGAGAGGATCTCTTATACGTGCTGCGAACTGGTAAAATATTCTGTTTGTCTACTTCTCAAGTGCGCACCGAATATTCCCGTATGGAAGATGCCTTCAGAGCAGAAGCCAGGGTGATCGGTGACTAACAGGGAACAACAAAACGGAGTATTTGTGCATTCCCCGTTCATTTAACTTCGTGATTAACCAGAACTATACCGCGGCACGGTAAACGAAGGTTTTACAGAATCCTCCATTACGACCTCGGGCTTGATCAGTAATGTCACTGCATGCTAGTCAGAATAAACATAGAGAACAAAAATCATTGCCGAAAAGGAAAACGGGCGAAATCTTCCAGCTGAAATGCAGGAAATATAACATGTTTTCTCCTGCGGGTGGAACCAACCGTAAATGGGAATATAACCACCATCTGAGATAGAAAGAAGCATGCTTCGCCTGCCCGCACAAGGGTCAGCTGGCAAAGTCACCTTCATTGCAACGAAATATAAGTCGTGAGGGCCGCCTTCCAATAATTAAAAAGAAAAAGGCAGCTTGCTTTCAATGACCAGATGCGTTTACCTATCAGTGCATGTGGAGGCTGAAAAAGTACTTTCATGCTGCAGATAAGTGTTGGCCACCGATGCTCCACAGAGCATGACATTTCGCTCGTGTTCCATGCTCCCAGTGTCGTATTCCATGCTTGAGTTTGCGACAGCCTTCGCTCCAAAGATTAAAACTTGGATGCGCGGCTCGATCGAGAACACGTCTGCAGCACCTTGATGCAGGGGCATAGGAGAAAAAAAATTGAATTCAAAAGGTGGGTAAGATCTTCGCTGTAATACCTCGACGACATAACACAGTCGCTGACAGACTAGATCATAGGCAACAAATTCGCAGATATGGCTGAAACCATGCCCACAATAAAAATCCAGAAAACGATTTGGTCTTCGATAGCGTATAGTAACAGCAATAAAGTACAATGCAAAAGAAAACAACAAGTTGGACAGGCATACGCGCAGTATTCATGGCATAAAGCAAAATGGTCCGTCCCACAGGCGGCAGGAAACGAGATTGCGAAAGGATGACCTAAATGCGGCGCTGACGATAATCGATTTCGAATCTTCCCCTAGCATAGGAGGCTGGTGAGATCCTAAAATCAAACGTTGAACTCCTGTTTCAAAACCTGACCGACTACTGCTTTTATGGCGAGCGAGAAAACGCTTCGTCCATCTCATCCGATTTGCCGAGCTGACAGTGGGACTTTGATTTCAGCGGCAGTGATCCGGACAACTCTGATGCAATGCACGCATTCTTTTTCGTCGCTTTCTTCTATGTCACAACGATTTTAATTCAAGCTCTCCACTTACAGAATTTTTTCTCGCAACATAACGCTGCGAAAAACTTGATCTGATAAGCGAGGACAACCGACAGCTTCGTTTTTTATCTCACACAGATCAACGACTCAGAACACGAAGTGCGCAGTAACGACCTTCATGTGGAGCACGGAAAATAAAAACGACTTTCTCCAAGTAGGTTCAGGCTTTCTTCTCTGTCCAGCAATATATTTCATGTCTTTCCATACTCTCAAATTTGCTTTGAATGATTGCCATCAGGGGGAGCACCGCAATAAAAGAGTATCCTCTGTATCAAATACCGTTCGTAACGACAGTGTTCGAAGAGGCGTTTTCAGTTGATGTATTCGAAAACCACCGCACTCTTTGACAACTGCGGCGTTTAGGTGCATAGATTTAATAGAACACCAAATATAATTATGCAGGCTCCCTAGGAGACCCCCTTACTGAAGAATTACCGAACATGAACGTTGATGTCAAGAAGGGCTTGGGATTTGGCTAGTTGGAACATGGTCATATGTAAGACGTGTGCTCTTAGATTTAAAAGAGCTGAGTTAAATACAACACGAACGTTTAAGCGCAATCTATCAACTGATGCTTTATTCCCGCAGACAAAGCAAGCATGGGACAAAAAAAACTTGATAAAAGTAGTGTTTTTTGTCGCATGCTGTTTCCTTTTTTCCACTGGAATGGAATAAAGTATTAGTTGCTAGATTGCTCTTAACCGTTCGTGTTGTCGTGTTGCCCGCCGTCTTGTAGCATGGGATCTCTCGTTGTATATGCACGTAACTTTGTTTGGATTCCGTCATAAACTTTCAACTTCAACTTGAACTCTATCCTTGTCAACCTAAGCAGCGCACGTCTTGTATATGAACTTTGATGTGACGTCACCACAACAAATAAGGAAAGCTTCTGTCCAATGGAGAAGTTTTTTATCAGAATGACAGGTGCTGACCACAAAACACGGTAGTTTTTTGATCAGCCGAAATTTTACAAGATTTCAAAGCCTGTGCGAAAGCTTCGATGCAAGGACGTGGTGTTTACAACCTTTATATGGGTGAAGAAAAAAAATAACACGTCGCGTTTACTCCGTGATTACGAACGTCAATCAATTAATTTGTTCTTAATCGACACATCTTTACGCTGCACCAAAAAGCGCGCGCTAAACACTCAGTTTTCCCCAATCAGAAGTGTGTGCGCTGAATTAGGTGCACAATATCTTGACGCCAAAGTTCTACATAAAATTTCACCTGTCTACAAAATAGCCCTGTGAAAATGAAACACTGCTATCCGCTGTCAAATGCAGAACTTCATCCTCGGTATTAGATGCAATTTACCTGTATCAATCAAAAAATAACTATATTATATTAACGCATACTCAGGTTTCTCCATGCCATTCGCTCTCAGTGAATGGTTTCTTCGTTCACGTTTTATTCTCATTTCTGTATTTATTCTAAACACTCTATTCAATTTTTCAACAAAAAGGCCTTCATTTGACTCCTGAAGACTGCCTTTATTGTAGACTTCTGCTTTTCTCACTAAGTCCCTGAGAACGGGTACAAGCGCTCAGATTGCTCATGTATGTATGACCAATCAAATTCTTCCAAAGCCCACGGTTTAGCAATTTCGGCCATATTTATCAAATTCTGCCATGGTGCCCGATCTCTCAAGCCTAGCTGTTATCTTGCGCTCTTATGTGTGATCTAGGCGTGGAACGGATAATGAAGTTTTTCTCTCAGTTATTTATCCAGTAGCATGGTGCTAATATAGTTGAGGCACCTGCTTTAGCAGAAGTTAATTTTCTGATCCGTGTGATGTTTTGCTGTTCAGCCCTCTCAGTAGTTATCAATATTGCGTATTTAACAGTTTTTGTTACAACTCCACGAGTTATTGCACCGCACCACAGCGTCGCTGCCGGCGCTTCTTTGTTATCACTCACATGCCACAAGCAGCGAATATTCGGACGATTATTCGATTCTGTTCCTTGGCTATACAATCTTATTTGAGTTGATATTTCGATACGGTATTATTACACGATTTGATGAATAAAATTACGCACCTCTTCCTCAAAGTCTTAAACGTTTGCGTAATTTAAGTAGGCGGCTTATAATGAAGCGCTCTAAGAAAAAAAAAAGAAAGCTGGTGCGGAGTACTCAGGTTGCTTCCTGTGCATTTATGTCGGCTCAGCATCTCTGAGCTATCCTCTCACTACGTTTCGAATTGCCCTTCTCCTTTGTAGTTCGCGTTTCGATGAAGCGCTTTCGAGCACACTCGATGAGGCTCAAGCTACTGAGATGCTTCTTAACTTTGAGAAGCAGCGCGGTACCCGGGGTCGTCGCTGTTGTGTGGCTTAGGCACAACATCGTGAAAGTACAGCTCCTTCAACCTTGGGTTGATGTCCTGAATGTCAGGGAGCCGAGCATCGTCGTGTTGAGTGATTGCGACTTTCTGGAGAACAACCTCGAGGCGTACGAGCACATCAGTGCTGGAGTATTTAAAAGTGGCGCTCTCGGGAGTTGCGCAACCTTTTTGAAATCCAGGTTATGCAGATCACGCCACTAGCTCTGAATGTAAGGCAGAGACGGCATGTAACCTGAGCAGCTTGTTTTACAGAATGAATGTGGCTGGAATAAAAGAGGGTACAACATGCAGTTCCTTCCTAATGTTGCCATCATCAGCGAGAACTTCCCCAAGAGGTAATTTATTTGTTAATATAAACACTAATAATATAGACATCACCTCCCAGATTTAGAGTGCCCTCAATCCACGCTGATTTAGGAACGCGCTCACGTAAGTCACCTACCAAAAAAGTGACTCCAAGAGAATAAATTTCAAGCCTGGATTTAGGAAAATAACCCTGAATTTTATTAATTGTAAGGTATCATAGAACAAATGATAAAAGCTACGAGAACTCTCGCCGCCCACTTCCTAGTTCAGAGATATATGCATGAGATGCACAAGTAGGTGCCACGTATGTTTCCGGCAAAGACACTTGCGAAATGCTTCCAGGGATGGTGCGGCGGCCTTTGTGGCTCCTAGACATGGTGGAATTTACGCGATATTTTTCTCTTCCCAGCATGCGGACAGAAATACAAATTTAACAGCAACACGCTCATTTCTTATAACGAGAAAACATGACAGTGTTAAATACCAGTAGTAATACTGTACACGATAAAAACTTTTTTTTATTTTTTATTATATATACTTCTGAGATAAAGTGTTATTTTCAGTTTTTCATATAAGTCCAGCAGGTGAAAACTTGTGAAGTTAATTTTTATTTGAGCATCAGTAGAATTCAAGTTCATTGAATATTATTTCCAAACATAAACTGAATAGATACTATATAAACGCTTTCAAAATGCTTATGTCAAAAATTACTTCACTTAGGTTTTGAGACAAAAGCTCACCGGAACAATGTTTGCATTTATTTATGCTTAATTACACCAATATACAAAATAAAACGTTCGACGAACCACTCGGGATGATAAACAAAAGCAGCGTACTCAACAATGCCAAAGGAAGTGAGCGATTCCTCCAAACTTAGCGCTATTAGCAAGCATAGCCTATTATGTTAACTCCTCTGTAGAAAAGCTACCTCGGTCCTTCGTTGATAAATTCTACACTGCCCTCAGTAGGCGTAAATAGGCCAATGTGTAACTCTGCGCTATCAACAGTTTTTCTTATATAACGTTTCTATTTACTTCCTCCTACTGAAATTAGCGGAATACGAGGAAAATTTTAGTTCTAAAACGCTGGCAAGCAAGAATTTCTTTTTGTTATTTTCAAACACTTTTGTGCCGCAAATTGTTCAGTAGGTGTATGCTCGCGAGAGATTAATCACACACCCACATAACATTGCATTTACACCAGACAAGATCTTTTAAAAATAAAACGGAGACACACGAAGAAAAGGCATCGAAACCAGAAGCCATGAAACGCAGTTATGTCAGCTTCCTATGTTACCTCCATTCTGAAATCTCCCAAAGAAGGTTCAACTTTGCTGATTATACCTCCTTCGCGTGTTTAAATGTTGTAAAGGTTCAATATACCTCCGTAGTGCCAGAATACTAATGTTCTCAGTCCTAGTACCTGCGCAAATACGCTAACAGTCAAATTTTGCTATTCATAATGTTAAAGCAGAGTAATATATAGAGTCTTATTCCTTACCTTTACACAGAACGTCACTTCATAATCATCAATTTTGCGCGCACTAAGCTTACACCATCCACTCAATCTTGTATAACAAAAAAGGCTTGCGTGCCGTTTGCAGGGCGCAAAATATCAGGGCAAACGAAAACTTTTACACGTCACCCTAAGATGAAGCAAATCGTTAAAAGTCAGTGTCCAGACACAAAAAAGCAAGCTTTCACCGTAGATGAAACAAAACAAACACACGCAAGAACAATAAACCTAACTGAGCGGAATACAGAACATTGCAGAGTTCCAGCTTCAGCGGGAGTTTCGGATGGTTTACAGCAGTTTGCCACGCATATTACAACTGAAGCGGTCGCAGGAAGCGGCTGGAAGCAAGCTGGAGTTTCCGGGCTTCTGAGCGTCACTAAATTTAGCCGAGGTCACTGCACGACGCGGTGTCGACACCCTCAGTCGTTAATTAAAACTGGCCGCACGTGAGGCCAGGATGTTTACACTCCCAGGTTAGTGTTCACCCCTAGAGGTCCGCGAGAACGCTGCCGTACCCTCTCCATAGTGTGCCCGTCAGCCTGTGGAACTGACGCGTGTAAGAGCAGCTTCATCTAAGAGGTGGTGAGCTAATTTACGGATCAGATCCCGATTGACCACTGCGCTTCCCTAGCCAAATATACGAAGCGTATCCCGACGACAGCGTGCAGATCTCACTCTCATGTGGAGCGGCAGTGCGAGTGCTTATGAAAGGATGGAAATAATGTAGAAAAGGTCCTTCACTCTCTCAGCCTTGCCGCAAACAAGGGAAATCTGCACAGCGTGCTTCTGA